>NC_057811.1:263946994-264129390 GCF_018294505.1 Triticum aestivum
AATTGAAGCGTCTTTTGATGTGCTTGGTTCTCTTGTGAAATCTGGATTCCTTTGCTGAGGCAATTGCACCAGTATTGTCACAAAAGATTTTCATTGGTCCCGATGCACTAGGTATAACACCTAGATCGGATATGAACTCCTTCATCCAGACTCCTTCATTTGCTGCTTCCGAAGCAGCTATGTACTCCGCTTCACACGTAGATCCCGCCACGACACTTTGCTTAGAACTGCACCAACTGACAGCTCCACCGTTCAATGTAAACACGTATCCGGTTTACGATTTAGAATCGTCCGGATCAGTGTCAAAGCTTGCATCAACGTAACCATTTACGATGAGCTCTTTATCACCTCCATAAACGAGAAACATATCCTTAGTCCTTTTCAGGTATTTCAGGATGTTCTTGACCGCTGTCCAGTGATCCACTCCTGGATTACTTTGGTACCTCCCTGCTAAACTTATAGCAAGGCACACATCAGGTCTGGTACACAGCATTGCATACATGATAGAGCCTATGGCTGAAGCATAGGGAACATCTGTCATCTTCTCTCTATCTTCTGCAGTGGTCGGGCATTAAGTCTTACTCAATCTCACACCTTGTAGTACAGGCAAGAACCCTTTCTTTGCTTGATCCATTTTGAACTTCTTCAAAACTTTGTCAAGGTATGTGCTTTGTGAAAGTCCAATTAAGCGTCTTGATCTATCTCTATAGATCTTGATGCCTAATATATATGCAGCTTCACCGAGGTCTTTCATTGAAAAACTCTTATTCAAGTATCCCTTTATGCTATCCAGAAATTCTATATCATTTCCAATTAGCAATATGTCATCCACATATAATATCAAAAATGCTACTGAGCTCCCACTCAGTTTCTTGTAAATACAGGCTTCTCCAGAAGTCTGTATAAAACCAAATGCTTTGATCACACTATCAAAGCGTTTATTCCAACTCCGAGAGGCTTGCACCAGTCCATAAATGGATCGCTTGTTGGAAATATGCCCTAGAGGCAATAATAAAATGGTTATTATTGTATTTCCTTGTTCATGATAATTGTCTGTTGTTCATGCTATAATTGTATTAACTGGAAACCGTAATACATGTGTGAATACATAGACCACAACATGTCCCTAGTAAGCCTCTAGTTGACTAGCTCGTTGATCAATAGATGGTTATGGGTTCCTGACCATGGACATTGGATGTCATTGATAACGGGATCACATCATTAGGAGAATGATGTGATGGACAAGACCCAATCCTAAGCATAGCACAAGATCGTGTAGTTCGTTTGCTAGAGCTTTTCTAATGTCAAGTATCATTTCCTTAGACCATGAGATTGTGCAACTCCCGGATACCGTAGGAATGCTTTGGGTGTACCAAACATCACAACGTAACTGGGTGACTATAAAGGTGCACTACAGGTATCTCCGAAAGTGTTTGTTGGGTTGGCACGAATCGAGACTGGGATTTGTCACTCCGTATGACAGAGAGGTATCTCTGGGCCCACTCGGTAATGCATCATCATAATGAGCTCAATGTGAACAAGTGTTTGGTCACGGGATCATGCATTACGGTATGAGTAAAGTGACTTGCCGGAACGAGATTGAACAAGGTATTGGGATACCGACGATCGAATCTCGGGCAAGTAACGTACCGATTGACAAAGGGAATTGTATACAGGATTGATTGAATCCTTGACATCGTGGTTCATCCGATGAGATCATCGTGGAACATGTGGGAGACAACATGGGTATCCAGATCCCGCTGTTGGTTATTGACCGGAGAGTCGTCTCGGTCATGTCTGCATGTCTCCCGAACCCGTAGGGTCTACACACTTAAGGTTCGGTGACGCTAGGGTTGTAGAGATATTAGTATGCGGAAATCCGAAAGTCGTTCGGAGTCCCGGATGAGATCCTGGACGTCACGAGGAGTTCCGGAATGGTCCGGAGGTAAAGATTTATATATGGGAAGTCCTATAGTGGGGAGGCGCATGCGAGCAGCACCCCAAGCCCTGGCGCCTCCCCCCCTCCCGTGACACCTCTTCCTCCCCGCTTGCGCTTGGTGAAGCCTTGCCGGGATCCCGCTACTTCCACCACCACGCCGTCGTGCTGCTGGATCTCCATCAACTTCTCCTCCCCCCTTGCTGGATCAAGAAGGAGGAGACGTCCCCGCTCCATACGTGTGTTGAACGCGGAGGTGCCGTCCGTTCGGCGCTAGGATCATCGGTGATTAGGATCACGACGAGTACGACTCCATCAACCCCGTTCTCTTGAACGCTTCCGCGCGCGATCTACAAGGGTATGTAGATGCACTCCCCTCTCTCTCGTTGCTAGATGACTCCATAGATTGATCTTGGTGATACGTAGAAAATTTTAAATTTCTGCTACGTTCCCCAACAGTGGCATCATGAGCCAGGTTTATGCGTAGATTCTATGCACGAGTAGAACACAAAGTAGTTGTGGGCGACGATTTGTTCAATTTGCTTACCGTTACTAGTCTTATCTTGATTCGGCGGCATTGTGGGATGAAGCGGCCCGGACCGACCTTACACGTACTCTTACGTGAGACAGGTTCCACCGACTGACATGCACTTGATGCATAAGGTGGCTAGCGGGTGTCTGTCTCTCCCACTTTAGTCGGATCGGATTCGATGAAAAGGGTCCTTATGAAGGGTAAATATCAATTGGCATATCACCGTTGTGGCTTTTGCGTAGGTAAGAAACGTTCTTGCTAGAAACCCATAGCAGCCACGTAAACCATGCAACAACAATTAGAGGACGTCTAACTTGTTTTTGCAGGGTATGCTATGTGATGTGATATGGCCAAAAGGATGTGATGAATGATATATGTGATGTATGAGATTGATCATGTTCTTGTAATAGGAATCACGACTTGCATGTCGATGAGTATGACAACCGGCAGGAGCCATAGGAGTTGTCTTAATTTATTGTATGACCTGCATGTCAATGAAAAACGCCATGTAATTACTTTACTTTATTTCTAACCGTTAGCCATAGTAGTAGAAGTAATAGTTGGCGAGACAACTTCATGAAGACACGATGATGGAGATCATGATGATGGAGATCATGGTGTCATGCCGGTGACGAAGGTGATCATGTCGTGCCTCGAAGATGGAGATCAAAAGGCGCAAGATGATATTGGCCATATCATGTCACTTTATGATTTGCATGTGATGTTTGTCATGTTTACATCTTATTTGCTTAGAACGACGGTAGCATAAATAAGATGATCCCTCACTAAAATTTCAAGAGATGTGTTCCCCCTAATTGTGCACCGTTGCGAAGGTTCGTTGTTTCGAAGCACCACGTGATGATCGGGTGTGATAGATTCTAACGTTCGCATACAACGGGTGTTGACGAGCCTAGCATGTACAGACATGGCCTCAGAACACAAGCAAAACACTTAGGTTGACTTGACGAGCCTAGCATGTACAGACATGGCCTCGGAACACAAGAGACCGAAAGGTCGAACATGAGTCGTATAGTAGATACGATCAACATGGAGATGTTCACCGATGATGACTAGTCCGTCTCACGTGATGATCGGACACGGCCTAGTCGATTCGGATCATGTATCACTTAGATGACTAGAGGGATGTCTATCTAAGTGGGAGTTCATTAAATAATCAGATGAACTTAATTATCATGAACATAGTCAAAAGGTCTTTGCAAATAATGTCGTAGCTTACGCTTTAGTTCTACTAAGATATGTTCCTAGAGAAAATTTAGTTGAAAGTTGATAGTAGCAATTATGCGGACTAGGTCCGTAAACTGAGGATTGTCCTCATTGCTGCACAGAAGGCTTATGTCCTTAATGCACCGCTCGGTGTGCTGAACCTCGAGCGTCGTCTGTAGATGTTACGAAACATCTGACATACACGTTTTGATGACTACGTGATAGTTCAGTGTGTGATGCTAACGGTTTAAAATTGTGGCACCAAAGACGGTTTTGAAACGTCGCAGAACATATGAGATGTTCCAAAGACAGAAATTGGGATTTCAGACTAATGCCCACGTCAAGAGGTATGAGACCTCTGACAAGTTTCTTAAGCCTGCAAACTAAGGGAGAAAAGCTCAATCTTTGAGCATGTGCTCAGATTGTTTGAGTACTACAATCACTTGAATCGAGTGGGAGTTAATCTTCCAGATGAGATAGTGATGGTTCTCCATAGTCACTTCAACCAAGCTACTAGAGCTTCGTGATGAACTATAACATATCAGGGATAGACATGATGATCCTTGAGCAACTCGCGATGTTTGACACCACGAAAGTAGAAATCAAGAAGGAGCATCAATTGTTGATGGTTAGTAAAACCACTAGTTTCTAGAAGGGCAAGGGCAAGAAGGGATACTTCATGAAACGACAAATCAGTTGCTGCTCTAGTGAAGAAACCCAAGGTTGAACCCAAACCCGAGACTAAGTGTTTCTGAAATGAGGGGAACGGTCACTGAAGCAGAACTACCCTAGATACTTCATAGATGAGAAGGCTGGCAAGGTCGACAGAAGTATATTGGATATACATTATATTAATGTGTACTTTACTAGTACTCCTAGTAGCACCAGGGTATTAGATACCGGTTCGGGTTCTAAGTGTTAGTAACTCGAAATAAAAGCTGCGGAATAAACGGAGACTAGCTAAAGGTGAGATGACGATATGTGTTGGAAGTGTTTCCAAGGTTGATGTGATCAAGCATCGCATGCTCCCTCTACCATCGAGATTGGGGTTAAACCTGAATAATTATTATTTGGTGTTTGCGTTGAGCATAGACATTATTGGATTATGTTTATCGCAATACGGTTATTCATTAAAGGAGAATAATGGTTACTCTGTCTATTTGAATAATACCTTCAATGGTCTTGCACCTAAAATGAATGGTTTATTGAATCTCGATCGTAGTGATACACATGTTCATGCCAAAAGATATAAGATAGTAATGATAGTACCACATACTTGTGGCACTGCCACTTGAGTCATATTGGTATAAAACGCATGAAAAAGCTCCATGTTGATGGATCTTTGGACTCACTCGTTTTTGAAAAGATTGAGACATGCGAACCATGTCTATTAGTATATATGCATGAAGAAAGTCCATACAGATGGATCATTTGGACTCACTTGATTTTGAATCACTTGAGACATGCAAATCATACGACATGGGCAAGATGACTGAAAGGCCTCGTTTTCAGTAAGATGGAACAAGAGAGCAACTTGTTGGAAGTAATACATTTGATGTGTGCAGTCCAATGAGTGATGAGGCACGCAGTGGATATCGTTATGTTCTTACTTCACAGATGATTTGAGTAGATGCTGAGAATATTTACTTGATGAAACACAAGTCTGAATTATTGAAAGGTTCAAGTAATTTCAGAGTGAAGTTGAAGATCGTCGTGACAAGAGGATAAAATGTCTGTGATATGATCATAGAGATGAATATCTGAGTTACGAGTTTGGCACACAATTACGAAATTGTGGAAATTGTTTCACGACTAATACCGCCTGGAACACCATATTGTGATGGTTTGTCCGGACAGCCTAACTGCACCCTATTGGATATGGTGCATACCATGATGTCTCTTATCGAATTACAACTATCGTTTATGGGTTAGGCATTAGAGACAACCGCATTCACTTTAAATAGGGCACCATGCAATTCCGTTGAGACGACACCATATGAACTATGGTTTAGAGAAACCTAAGCTGTCGTTTCTTAAAAGTTTGGGGCTGCGACGCTTATGTGAAAAAGTTTCAGGATGATAAGCTCGAACCCAAAGCGGATAAATGCATCTTCATAGAATACCCCAAACAGTTGGGTATACCTCCTATTTCAGATCTGGAAGCAAAAGTGATTGTTTCTAGAAACGGGTCCTTTCTCGAGGAAAAGTTTCTCTCGAAAGAATTGAGTGGGAGGATGGTGGAGACTTGATGAGGTCATTGAACCGTCACTTCAACTAATGTGTAGCAGGGCACAGGAAGTTGTTACTGTGGCACCTACACCAATTGAAGTGGAAGCTTATGATAGTGATCATGAAACTTCAGATCAAGTCACTACCAAACCTCATAGGACGACAAGGATGCGTACTACTTCAGAGTGGTACGTAATCCTGTCTTGGAAGTCATGTTGCTAGACAACAATGAACCTACGAGCTATGGAGAAGCGATGGTGGGCCCGGATTCCGACGAATGGCTTGAGGCCATAAAATCCGAGAGGATCCATGTATGAAAACAAAGTATAGACTTTGAAAGAACTACTTGATGGTCGTAAGGCTGTTGGGTACAGATGGATTTTAAAGGGAAGACAGACAATGATGGTAACTGTCACCATTAAGAAAGCTCGACTTGTCGTTAAGATGTTTTCCGGCAAGTTCAAGGAGTTGACTGCGATGAGACTTTCTCACTCGTAGCGATGCTAAGAGTCTGTTAGAATTATATTAGCAGTTACTGCATTATTTATGAAATCTTGCAGATAGGATGTCAAAACATTGTTTCCTCGACGATTTTCTTGAGGAAAGGTTGTATGTGATACAACCAGAAGGTTTTGTCAATCCTGAAAGATGCTAACAAGTATGCAAAGCTCCAGCAATCCTTCTAAGGATTGGAGTAAGCATCTCGGAGTTGGAATGAATGCTTTGATGAGATGATCAAAGATTTTGGGTTTATACAAGGTTCATGAGACACTTGTATTTCCAAAGAAGTGAGTGGGAGCACTATAGAATTTTTGATGAGTATATGTTGTTAACATATTGTTGATCAGAAATGATGTAGAATTTCTGGAAAGCATCCAGGGTTATTTGAAAAGTGTTTTTTAATGGAAAACCTAGATTAAGCTACTTGAACATTGAGCATCAAGATCTATAAGGATAGATCAAAAACGCTTAATAGTACTTTCAAATGAATACATACCGTGACAAGATTTTGAAGGAGTTCAAAATAGATCAGCAAAGAAGGAGTTCTTGGCTGTGTTACAAGGTGTGAGTATTGAGTAAGACTCAAGACCTGACCACGACAGAAGAGAGAGAAATGACGAAGGTCGTCCCCTATGCTTTAGACGTAGGCTCTACAGTATGCTATGCTGTGTACCACACCTGAAGTGTGCCTTGCCATGAGTTAGTCAAGGGGTACAATAGTGATCTGGGAATGGATCACATGACAGCGGTCGAACTTATCCTTAGTATCTAGTGGACTAAGGAATTTTCTCGATTATGGAGGTGGTAAAACAGTTCATCGTAAAGGGTTACGTCGATGCAAACTTTGACACTAATCCGGATGACTCTGAGTAGTAAACCGGATTCGTATAGTAGAGCATTTATTTGGAATAGCTCCAAGTAGCGCGTGATAGCTACATCTACAAGATGACATAGAGATTTGTAAAGCACACACGGATCTGAATGTTGCAGACCCGTTGACTAAAACCTCTCTCGTAAGCATAACATGATCAAACCCTAGAACTCATTGGGTGTTAATCACATGGTGATGTGGACTAGATTATTGGCTCTAGTGAACTTTGAGTGTTAATCACATGGTGATGTGAACTAGATTATTGACTCTAGTGCAAGTGGGAGACTGTTGGAAATATGCCCTAGAGGCAATAATAAAATGGTTATTATTGTATTTCCTTGTTCATGATAATTGTCTGTTGTTCATGCTATAATTGTATTAACTGGAAACCGTAATACATGTGTGAATACATAGACCACAACATGTCCCTAGTAAGCCTCTAGTTGACTAGCTCGTTGATCAATAGATGGTTATGGTTTCCTGACCATGGACATTGGATGTCATTGATAACGGGATCACATCACTAGGAGAATGATGTGATGGACAAGACCCAATCCTAAGCATAGCACAAGATCGTGTAGTTCGTTTGCTAGAGCTTTTCTAATGTCAAGTATCATTTCCTTAGACCATGAGATTGTGCAACTCGCAGATACCGTAGGAATGCTTTGGGTGTACCAAACGTCACAACGTAACTGGGTGGCTATAAAGGTGCACTACAGGTATCTCCGAAAGTGTTTGTTGGGTTGGCACGAATCGAGACTGGGATTTGTCACTCCGTATGACGGAGAGGTATCTCTGGGCCCACTCGGTAATGCATCATCATAATGAGCTCAATGTGACCAAGTGTTTGGTCATGGGATCATGCATTACGGTACGAATAAAGTGACTTGCCGGTAACGAGATTGAACAAGGTATTGGGATACCGACGATCGAATCTCGGGCAAGTAACGTACCGATTGACAAAGGGAATTGTATACAGGATTGATTGAATCCTTGACATCGTGGTTCATCCGATGAGATCATCGTGGAACATGTGGGAGCCAACATGGGTATCCAGATCCCGCTGTTGGTTATTGACCGGAGAGTCGTCTCGGTCATGTCTGCATGTCTCCCGAACCCGTAGGGTCTACACACTTAAGGTTCGGTGACGCTAGGGTTGTAGAGTATTAGTATGCGGAAATCCGAAAGTCGTTCGGAGTCCCGGATGAGATCCCGGATGTCATGAGGAGTTCCGGAATGGTCCGGAGGTAAAGATTTATATATGGGAAGTCCTATTTTGGCCACCGGAAAATGTTTGGGATTTTTTGGTATTGTACCGGGAAGGTTCTAGAAGGTTCCGAAGTGGGGCCCACCTGCATGGGGGGACCCACATGAACGTGGGTAGTGGGGGCAAGGCCCCACACCCCTGGTCAAGGCGCACCAAGATCCCACCTTAGAAGGAATAAGATCATATCCCGAAGGGATAAGATGAAGATCCCTAAAAAAGGGGGATAACAATCGGTGGGGAAGGGAAATGATGGGATTTCTTTCCCCCACCTTTGCTAACGCCCCAATGGACTTGGAGGGCAAGAAACCAGCCCCCTCCACCCCTATATATAGTGGGGAGGCGCATGGGAGCAGCACCCCAAGCCCTGGCGCCTCCCTCCCTCCCGTGACACCTCTTCCTCCCCGCTTGCGCTTGGCGAAGCCTTGCCGGGATCCCGCTACTTCCACCACCACGCCGTCGTGCTGCTGGATCTCCATCAACTTCTCCTCCCCCTTGCTGGATCAAGAAGGAGGAGACGTCCCCGCTCCGTACGTGTGTTGAACGTGGAGGTGCCGTCCGTTCGGCGCTAGGATCATCGGTGATTTGGATCACGACGAGTACGACTCCATCAACCCCGTTCTCTTGAACTCTTCCGCGCGCGATCTACAAGAGTATGTAGATGCACTCCCCTCTCTCTCGTTGCTAGATGACTCCATATATTGATCTTGGTGATATGTAGAAAATTTTAAATTTCTGCTACGTTCCCCAACATCGCTGGAGCTTGCACACTTTGTTAGCTCCCTTTGGATCAACAAAACCTTCCGGTTGCATCATATACAACTCTTCTTCCAGAAAACCATTCAAGAATGCAGTTTTGACATCCATTTGCCAAATTTCATAATCATAAAATGCAGCAATTGCTAACATGATTCGGACAGACTTAAGCATCGCTACGGGTGAGAAGGTCTCATCGTAGTCAATCCCTTGAACTTGTCGAAAACCTTTCGCAACAAGTCGAGCTTTATAGACAGTAACATTACCGTTAGCGTCAGTCTTCTTCTTGAAGATCCATTTATTTTCAATGGCTTGCCGATCATTGGGCAAGTCAACCAAAGTCCATACTTTGTTCTCATACATGGATCCCATCTCGGATTTTATGGCCTCAAGCCATTTTGCGGAATCTGGGCTCACCACCGCTTCTTCATAGTTTGTAGGTTCGTCATGGTCTAGTAACATAACCTCCAGAACAGGATTACCGTACCACTCTGGTGCGGATCTTAATCTGGTTGACCTACGAGGTTCAGTAATAACTTGATATGAAGTTTCATGATCATTATCATTAATTTCCTCACTAATTGGTGTAGGTGTCGCAGAAACTGGTTTCTGTGATGATCTACTTTCCAATAAGGGAGTAGGTACAGTTACCTCATCAAGTTCTACTTTCCTCCCACTCACTTCTTTCGAGAGAAACTCCTTCTCTAGAAAGGATCCATTCTTAGCAACGAATGTCTTGCCTTCGGATCTGTGATAGAAGGTGTACCCAACAGTCTCCTTTGGGTATCCTATGAAGACACGTTTTTTCGATTTAGGTTCGAGCTTATCAGGTTGAAGTTTCTTCACATAAGCATCGCAACCCCAAACTTTAAGAAACGACAACTTTGGTTTCTTGCCAAACCATAGTTCATAAGGCGTCGTCTCAACGGATTTCGATGGTGCCCTATTTAGAGTGAATGCAGCCGTCCCTAAAGCATAACCCCAAAACGATAGCGGTAAATCAGTAAGAGACATCATAGATAGCACCATATCTAGTAAAGTACGATTACGACGTTCGGACACACCATTACGCTGTGGTGTTCTGGGTGGCGTGAGTTGCGAAACTATTCCACATTGTTTCAAATGTAGGCCAAACTCGTAACTCAAATATTCTCCTCCATGATCTGATCGTAGAAACTTTATTTTCTTGTTACGATGATTTTCAACTTCGCTCTGAAATTCTTTGAACTTTTCAAATGTTTCAGACTTATGTTTCATTAAGTAGATATACCCATATCTGCTCAAATCATCTGTGAAGGTGAGAAAATAACGATATCCGCCACGAGCCTCAATATTCATCGGACCACATACATCTGAATGTATGATTTCCAACAAATTAGTTGCTCTCACCATAGTTCCGGAGAACGGTGTTTTAGTCATCTTGCCCATGAGACACGGTTCGCAAGTACCAAGTGATTCATAATCAAGTGATTCCAAAAGTCCATCATTATGTAGTTTCTTCATGCGCTTTACACCGATATGACCTAAACGGCAGTGCCACAAATAAGTTGCACTATCATTATCAACTCTGCATCTTTTGGCTTCGACATTATGAATATGTGTGTCACTACTACCGAGATTCATTAAAAATAGACCATTCTTTAAGGGTGCATGACCATAAAAGATATTACTCATATAAATAGAACAACCATTATTCTCTGATTTAAATGAATAACCGTCTCGCATCAAACAAGATCCAGATATAATGTTCATGCTCAACGCTGGCACCAAATAACAATTATTTAGGTCTAATACTAATCCCGAAGGTAGATGTAGAGGTAGCGTGCCGACGGCGATCACATCGACTTTGGAACCGTTTCCCACGCGCATCGTCACCTCGTCCTTGGCCAGTGTTCGCTTAATCCGTAGTCCCTGTTTCGAGTTGCAAATATTAGCAACAGAACCAGTATCAAATACCCAGGTGCTACTGTGAGCTCTGGTAAGGTACACATCAATAACATGTATATCACATATACCTTTGTTCACCTTGCCATCCTTCTTATCCGCCAAATACTTAGGGCAGTTCCGCTTCCAGTGACCAGTCTGCTTGCAGTAGAAGCACTCAGTCTCAGGCTTAGGTCCAGATTTGGGTTTCTTCTCCTGAACAACAACTTGCTTGCTGTTCTTCTTGAAGTTCCCCTTCTTCTTCCCTTTGCCCTTTTTCTTGAAACTAGTGGTCTTATTGACCATCAACACTTGATGCAACTTTTTGATTTCTACCTCCGCTGCCTTTAGCATTGCGAAGAGCTCGGGAATTTTCTTATTCATCCCTTGCATGTTATAGTTCATCACGAAGCTCTTGTAGCTTGGTGGCAGTGATTGAAGAATTCTGTCAATGACGCTATCATCCGAAAGATTAACTCCCAGTTGAATCAAGTGATTATTATACCCAGACATTTTGAGTATATGCTCACTGACAGAACTATTCTCTTCCATCTTGCAGCTGTAGAACTTATTGGAGACTTCATATCTCTCAATCCGGGCATTTGCTTGAAATATTAACTTCAACTCCTGGAACATCTCATATGCTCCATGACGTTCAAAACGTCGTTGAAGACCCAGTTCTAAGCCGTAAAGCATGGCACACTGAACTATCGAGTAGTCATCAGCTTTGCTCTGCCAGACGTTCATAACTTCTGGTGTTGCTCTTGCAGCAGGCCTGGCACCCAGCGGTGCTTCTAGGACGTAATTCTTCTGTGCAGCAATGAGGATAATCCTCAAGTTATGGACCCAGTCCGTGTAATTGCTACCATCATCTTTCAACTTTGCTTTCTCAAGGAACGCATTAAAATTCAACGGAACAACAACACGGGCCATCTATCTACAATTAACATAGACAAGCAAGATACTATCAGGTACTAAGTTCATGATAAATTTAAGTTCTATTAATCATATTACTTAAGAACTCCCACTTAGATAGATATCCCCCTAATCATCTAAGTGATTACGTGATCCAAATCAACTAAACCATAACCGATCATCACGTGAAATGGAGTAGTTTTCAATGGTGAACATCACTATGTTGATCATATCTACTATATGATTCACGCTCGACCTTTCGGTCTCAGTGTTCCGAGGCCATATCTGCATATACTAGGCTCGTCAAGTTTAACCTGAGTATTTTGCGTGTGCAAAACTGGCTTACACCCGTTGTAGATGGACGTAGAGCTTATCACACCCGATCATCACGTGGTGTCTGGGCACGGCGAACTTTGGCAACGGTGCATACTCAGGGAGAACACTTTTATCTTGAAATTTTAGTGAGAGATCATCTTATAATGCTACTGTCAATCAAAGCAAGATAAGATGCATAAAAGGTAAACATCACATGCAATCAATATAAGTGATATGATATGGCCATCATCATCTTGTGCTTGTGATCTCCATCTCCGAAGCACCGTCATGATCACCATCGTCACCGGCGCGACACCTTGATCTCCATCGTAGCAATGTTGTCATCTCGCCAACTATTGCTTTTACGACTACCGCTACCGCTTAGTGATAAAGTAAAACAATTACATGGCGATTGCATTGCATACAATAAAGCGACAACCATATGGCTCCTGCCAGTTGCCGATAACTCGGTTACAAAACATGATCATCTCATACAATAAAATATAGCATCATGTCTTGACCATATCACATCACAACATGCCCTGCAAAAACAAGTTAGACGTACTCTACTTTGTTGTTGCAAGTTTTACGTGGCTGCTACGGGCTTAGCAAGAACCGTTCTTACCTACGCATCAAAACCACAATGATAGTTTGTCAAGTTGGTGCTGTTTTAACCTTCGCAAGGACTGGGCGTAGCCACACTCGGTTCAACTAAAGTGAGGGAGACAGATACCCGCCAGTCACCTTTAAGCAATGAGTGCTCGCAACGGTGAAACCAGTCTCGCGTAAGCGTACGCGTAATGTCGGTCCGGGCCGCTTCATCTCACAATACCGCTGAACCAAAATATGACATGCTGGTAAGCAGTATGACTTATATCACCCACAACTCACTTGTGTTCTACTCGTGCATATAACATCAACGCATAAAACCAGGCTCGGATGCCACTGTTGGGGAACGTAGTAATTTCAAAAAAAATCTACGCACACGCAAGATCATGGTAATGCATAGCAACGAGAGGGGAGAGTGTTGTCCACGTACCCTCGTAGACCGAAAGCGGAAGCGTTAACACAACGCGGTTGATGTAGTCGTACGTCTTCACGATCCGACCGATCAAGTACCGAACATACGACACCTCCGAGTTCAGCACACGTTCAGCTCGATGACGTCCCTCGAACTCCGATCTAGCCGAGTGTTGAGGGAGAGTTTCGTCAGCACGACGGCGTGGTGACAATGATGATGTTCTACCGACGCAGGGCTTCGTCTAAGCACCGCTACGATATTATCGAGGTGTAATATGGTGGAGGGGGGCACCGCACACGGCTAAGAGATCAATGATCAATTGTGTGTCTAGAGGTGCCCCCTGCCCCCATATATAAAGGAGCAAGGGGGGTTCGGCCGGCCAAGGGGAGAGGCACGCCAGGAGGAGTCCTACTCCTACCGGGAGTAGGACTCCCCCCTTTTCCATGTTGGACTAGGAGAGAGAGGGGGAAGAGGTGGAGGGGAGGAAGGAAAGGGGGGCGCCGCCCCCCTCTCCTTGTCCTATTCGGACTGGGGGGAGGGGCGTGCGGCCCTGCCCTGGCCTCCTCTCCTCTCTTCCACCTAGGCCCACTAAGGCCCATCAAGTTACCGGGGGGTTCCGGTAACCTCCCGGTACTCCGGAAAAATCCCGATTTCACCCGGAACACTTCCGATGTCCAAACATAGGCTTCCAATATAGCAATCTTTATGTCTCGACCATTTCGAGGCTCCTCGTCATGTCCGTGATCACATCCGGGACTCCGAACAACCTTCGATACATCAAAAAATATAAACTCATAATATAACTGTCATTGTAACGTTAAGCGTGCGGACCCTACGGGTTCGAGAACTATGTAGACATGACCGAGACACCTCTCCGGTCAATAACCAATAGCGGAACCTGGATGCTCATATTGGTTCCCACATATTCTACGAAGATCTTTATCGATCAGACCGCATAACAACATACGTTGTTCCCTTTGTCATCGGTATGTTACTTGCTCGAGATTCGATCGTCGGTATCTCGATACCTAGTTCAATCTCGTTACCGGCAAGTCTCTTTACTCGTTCCGTAATACATCATCCCGCAACTAACTCATTAGGCACAATGCTTGCAAGGCTTATAGTGATGTGTATTACTGAGTGGGCCTAGAGATACCTCTCCGACAATCGGAGTGACAAATCCTAATCTCGAAATACGCCAACCCAACAAGAACCTTTGGAGACACCTGTAGAGCTTTATAATCACCCAGTTACGTTGTGACGTTTGGTAGCACACAAAGTGTTCCTCCGGTAAACGGGAGTTGCATAATCTCATAGTCATAGGAACATGTATAAGTCATGAAGAAAGCAATAGCAACATACTAAACGATCGAGTGCTAAGCTAACGGAATGGGTCAAGTCAATCACATCATTCTCCTAATGATGTGATCCCGTTAATCAAATGACAACTCATGTCTATGGCTAGGAAACATAACCATCTTTGATCAACGAGCTAGTCAAGTAGAGGCATACTAGTGACACTCTGTTTGTCTATGTATTCACACATGTATTATGTTTCCGGTTAATACAATTCTAGCATGAATAATAAACTTTTATCATGATATAAGGAAATAAATAATAACTTTATTATTGCCTCTAGGGCATATTTCCTTTAGTGCGGCCGGGTCTTTTCCCGCGCGATATGCTGGGAGGTTGGCTTAGTTGGTTTTTTTAGGATGAGTAAGACTACACCTACGTAATCCCAGTTACGGAATTACCGTAATGTGAAACGTGTGAGCTGTTGATTGTAGATTGGGGGGAGGGAGGGGCCCACCACCATGAAAATCAGGGGGGGAGAGAGAGAGGCAATTTACGTTAACCCTTTCGTAGGTTCCCATAGATGTAGAAAGATGTGAAATGCATGAATGTGTAGTGGACATACTATTGGAGTGCCTAAGATAAATTGTGTATGTAGACCCTATGTGTTTATTTACTTCGCATGTTAGCTTTGTCTCAGGTCAAACCTTCTAAGTTTATACACACAAAAACGAATCATCATTCCATATACTCCCTCTGTCCCAAAATTCTTGTCTTAGATTTTTCTAAATACGAATGTATCGTCATGTTTTAGTATTAGATACATCCATGTCTAGACAAATCTAAGACAAGAATTTTGGGACGGAGGTAGTATTTTCATACTCCTGCAATATATCTTACTATTATTGTGAAAGTTCATATACACCGGACGAGATTAGTGCAAACACGACGGATTTTCATTACATTTCGAACTTTTATAGGACAGAAAAAATAAAAGAAACCCGACCCTAAACCTATCCTATGGCGGTGACCGACGTCCTCCAACTGCGATCTCCATGTATGGGGGCGGGGTTCAAGACCCGTGAAGTGAAGGTGCGGTCTCCGGCGAGGAAGAGTAGAACACGGGAGACGGACCGGCCAATTGGCACACCATGCCCTGCCGCCTCCCATGCCCTACTCATCCTCGGTGGAGTCCCCGACCTCGGCGGTGCCGGTGGATGTGAGGTCGATGATGATGGACATGGACAGTCCGTTGCTTCACCTGCCACATGCGCCACCGAACGTTGGACGGTGGCAAGTAGGACGCGTGGCTGACGGTGCTCCCGTCGTCGGTCGGTAGCATGGCTGCCGCTTGTGCGGTCGCGTCCGCGTTCAGCTACGCCGCTATTGCGTCGCGGGCGGCGACCTGAGCGAGGGCGGCGACCTCGAGCTTCATCCCCGAAGACAAGCTCTCCCGCAGAGCGTTCGCGCTCGCGGTCATGGCGGATGTGGTGCCAGGTAGCAGGACGATGCGCTATGGTGTGGAGTTTAGTTTGGCGTTGCCGCTTTAAGTAGCGCATTCCGGTGCGGCCAGGCATCCGGGTGCCTCATTAAGTCGCCGGAGTTGGTTCCTCAGACACCGAGCCTCCTAATTACGGCATACGGACGGACGACATGAATGCGGGCAACTGGCGCCGGCTGGGAACGCACCGCGCGATGGCGCGAGGGACAAGGGTTTTTAGTGTGCCAGGTTAGTCAACTGCATGCGGTCGTGGCAACGTTTGAGATGCATTTTGCTCACATGCGACCCCCACATGTCATTGAAAAAGCAAGACGACCCGGCATGGTCTCTGGTCCTGGGGATGCAGTTGGCCGCGCTACAACACTCCGCGGACGCGTCACGACGCGCGCGCACTTCGTCGCCCCGTGCATCCTCGACGAGCCGGGTGTTGATCTGCTAGTCATGCCACAGCACTAACACCACCCTCGGCACACTGAAGCCAACCATCTCCAGCGACAATGAGCGTGTCGCTCACCGCGGTCGCCGTGCCCAGAGGCGGTGCGGGAGCTGTGCCACATTGCTGGCCCCCACAACCCACATGAACGGTTACCAGTGGCGAGGAGGTTGTGGGCCAGCACCTCCATTGGACTAGTCTGCACCACGTCGTCCTGACAAGTGTGACCCACATGTCGGTTTCCCTGTTTTCCCGGCCAAATTCGAGCGTCAGTGCTCCGCGTTGCGCATTAGGCGCAGAACAGGTTGTTTTTGTGCCCTGGTTCAAATGTGGTACACTACCAAGTTGTTACCCTAGCCCCAAGTGTGGTAGTTTTTGGTACGGTACCACCCTTTTCCTTTTCTAATAGTGAAGCGTAACACTTGATTAAGTAGTCGGATGGTGTGCTAATGTAGGTGTCCAACTGTTTGAAGGAATAATTGAGGTGAGCCCAGTCCGTGCCCGCATTTAGGGGTCCAACTTACCATGTTCCTGCAGTAGTAACTATACTAGTCCCTGCGTACTGCTTCTGTTCTTATTTACTCCGCATTTTAGCTTTGCTCAAAGTCAAACTTTGTAAACTTTGACAAAGTTTATAGATAGAAATCATAACATATACAATAACAAATCAATCCCATTAGATTCATTATTGAATATACTTTCACATCATATAGATTTGCTATTGTAAATGTTCATATTTTTTCTATAAATTTGGTCAAATTTTAAGAAGTTTGATTTTAGTCAAACCTAATATGCAGAGTAAATAAAAACGGAGGGAGTATCTTACTCCGTGACCAAGATGGAAGGGAAAACAAGACAACTTATTGTTTATTTGAGCCGTTCAAGTATAATCATGTGGCGTTGCTTATTTCTCATTCCTCTCCAACCCTCTTCTCCATCCATCCTCCCACATGCCTCATTTGAACATTCCGTCGAGTATCATTCGCATGTGGGCCTAGACTAAGATTGTATTACCAATGTTGTAATTTGTCCGACATGCATACAGACAAATGGTTCGTTTAAAGTTTCACTTTGTCTCCACTATGTGTCGCTTCCCGTCTTAGTTTTGACATCCCATTCGTTCATGCCCTGACACATCTTGACGAGATCGATTGATGTTGAGAGATCTACTGCGTGTCGTGCAAGGAGGTAAAGGTTTGGTCTGTTTCTATGATAGAAATGACCCGCGGGGGGGGGGGGGGGGGTCTGTGGGGATCAGAGGGAGTATATTGTACGTTCATAAGTGAAACGAATGTACCGTACCCACCCTAGTCCTCATTCAATCGATCCCCGGACTCCGGGATGAAACCGAGAGAGAACGAGTGGGTGCATGTGTGATACCTAAGGCGGATTCAAAATTTTGAACCGGTGATCATAGCATCAGCAAATCATATATAAATGGTATTCAATGTCCATTTCGCCTTTGAACGTATAATATACTCCCTCCGGTCCTTTCTAGTTTACATATAAGTTTTATGTGTAGTCAAAGTATCTCTACTTTGATCAAACTTATAGAAAAAGTATCAACATTCAACAATGCCCAGTCAATATTTATAGATTCGTACGTACTCCTAGAGTTGTATTCAAACAGAGATGGTTTCTGATTTGTTTTCAAACACGTGAATGTGCTTGTTCTCGCGCATGCTCTTCCTACTAGGATTTCGCCATGTATAGCTAGTCCAATAGTAACCTTTTTTAACCTCCCTGTCCAATAGTACTAGTGGAGTAATGACAACATTTGCAGTAGAGTATGCAGTGCTCATAGTACTAGTACTCCCTCCTTCCATTTATATAGGGCCTAATGCATTTTCCAAAACTGCCTTTGACTATTGACAAGATTAATAGTACATGAGATGTATAATGTGAAAATTATATCATTGGAAGCTCCTTTCACATACGAATTTGATCGTGTGCTTTGTGTAAGTTGCATGTTATATATTATTACTCTAACATTTGTCAAAGTTAGCCTCGAAAAACGCATTAGGCCCTGTATAGATGGAAGGAGGGAGTAGTAGTGTCCCTGCCTTACCCTGCCTTTCGGTCACTGACTGGCGGGCCCCATGCTTGCTAGGCCCCGCATGTCAGTTACTCAATGGCAGCTTCGGCCACGTTAGGGGATCCTCATCCGTAGTATACTCCCTCTATTTTTATTTACTCTGCATAAAATGGAGGGAGTAATAGTATAAATGATGCGGGCGGGGGAGGGGGAGGGGGAGGGACGTCGGTTTGCTCTCAACTGCGGTCCCACAAGCGAGCAAAAATGCAAGACAAAGCGTGTTCCATTCGGTGAGTGACATGGAGGGTCCAGCGTGCCGAGGTGCAACGCGAACACGACAAGAGCGATGTACAGTCAGAACTGATTGACCGGTCGTCATCGAAACCACTATTCACACCAGAACCTTCGATGCTCGGCCTACGCCAACCACTGCCCCAAAACCACACCTCCTCTCCAGCCCATTCCCCCACCTTTCGATCCCCTAGCCCGCATCAAGCGTCCCCTAGTTCTCCAGAAAGCCATGGTCCGCTACAAAATCATGCACTACAAGATGCTGACGCCAGAGCGCCGCGCAGAAATTGCGGCGGCGGTCAGCGCCACAGACCTCCGTTCCCAAGCTTGCTTTGAGGCGGGCCAATCCCCGAGTTCTCTGGAGCCAAGCTCCGAGGAGGACGAAGCCGATCCAATGTTCATGCCGGAGGTCGCGGCGCAAAAGGCCCCCGATGCGTATGAGACGATGGACGTCGACTTCATGCCGGCGTCCAGGTCCCCCATGGTGCAGGCGGACCAACGGTTCAACCCGGCGATACTAAAGGAGGACCGGGAAGCGGAGGCTCAACTCGACGCGGAGCGCACGCATGCCGCTGCCATCGAGGCCCTCCTACAGGCGGAACTGGACGTCCTAGACTTGAACTAGGCGGCGCAGGCTCAACCCAATGGGGAGCGCGCGGATGCCGCTGCCATCGAGGCCCTCCTGCAGGCGGAACCGGACGTCCTGGACTTGAACCGGGCGGCGGAGGCTCAACTCGACGCGGAGCGCGCGGATGCCGCTGCCATCGAGGCCCTCTTGCATGCGGAACCGGACATCCTGGACTTGAACCGGGCGGTGCCCTCGTCCATGCAGAGCACCCGCACGCTCCGCGTGAACGAGTAGTTGGAGGCCGAGGACAACCATGGTGCGGAGACACACGTCGGCAGCTACGACTGGTTCACGCTGGCAGCCAAAGACGACGAGGCCGTCTCGTTCCGCGAGCAGTGATAGTTTTTCTTTATGTTGTTGTTTTTTGGGATCTTTTGCTGTGTAAAAACTTATATTTATGCAAGTCGCCTGACTTTCATCATTTGGGTCAATCGACCATTTCAGGCAGTTGGATGAATATCCTACGTCTCCTAACCCTTCTTCCTCACCTCTTCTTCTTCCCCAATAGACCATCGCACGAGCCATACGGATCTTACCCAACATGTGGTTGGATAAACATACTGTATGAACAAAAATATGTGTCAGCGTTAGGATGGCTGAGTTTGGTTTGATCACATGCGGTAGCACGTGTCAGTGAGGGTGCGTTCCCTTGGTTGGGTTTGCGGCATGCAGGAGCGACTGTGTGAGGGTGCGGTGCGACCGCGATAGCCGTGCGCAAGTGTACCTCCTTTTCATTTTGAAAACTTCAGGCAAGCTTGGCAAAAATGTGTGGCGAAGTATGGCAATGCAAGGCCTAGAACCAAACAGGATACAAGTACGTACATAGGAGTAATACTTGTGTTAAAATAGAAAGGTAGGGTTTTCCTTCGCGGGATTGATCGATACAAATCCTCGTTTGACGTGTCAATTAATGCATACTTTTTTCTCCAATGCCCAAAGAGCTAACCATCCCACTCCTCGTCGCTTGATTAATGCAGCGCCATGCAAACCAACCTTCTCACTTCCGCATGCATGCAAGGGTATATTAATGTCCTTGGTTGCTAGTATGAGGCAAACCCCATCAATTTTGCCACGATTAGTGTTAGTGGCCTTCTGCAAATTGTAATTTTGATATATTGGCCTTGTGTACAAAAAATGGAGGTAGTAAATATTTGACTTCCTTCCCCATTCCGGTGACGCCGACGATATCTTGAACGTTGTGGTTTGGCGAAGTGCGTTCGATGGAGAACACCATTGAGGGAGACCACGGTAAGTCGTTCGCAAGTGCCGCCTACAAGCCGAGACAACCGCCTTATTTGCATCCAGGTCCGGTGAACCAAAGGATGCATAAATGTACCAGTACTACACAATAGCGTCGTCCGTCCAGCTTAGTGAAGTAAGGTGGTTTCTCGAAGAAGACGATAGAGAAGCAGACTCAGTGAAGAGTGAAATGATGGTTGCTTTGTCCGTGCTTTGTGATTTAATGCCTCACTGCTTTGTGATTTGTGATAGAAGGGACAAGGGAGTAGAATTAGTGCTCTATACTGTACATGCGTCCAAGCACGGGAGAAAGAGGAGAGAGCTTGCATGTTTCTATTCCTTCAATCAATCAATCAGGGAGCTTCGGTTCCATATTTTTGGCTTTGGCAGCACCGTCCACAATGGTTCCCATCAATGACAAAAGCTGTTTTCACATTTGGCTACACACTGTGGTCTGTGGATGCCCTTAACCGCACCACTTGGTTTTACTCCTGATTGCTATCTATACAAATCTCAATTATATTGATCTAAAAAATTATAGTATCAAGATTAGTAAAAGGGAGTTGATTTTGCCGCGCGGATAGCGGGGGAGGTTTCTTATTTTTGGAGGACGTTGGCCTGGCGGTTTGCTAACATGCGGTCCCACGTGTCAGTGCTTTACCAAGCCGATCCGCGTCCCACATGAGGCAGAACAACTGCAGAAGCAACACATTGTTAACTTGAAGAAGATGAGGGAGAAGCAGATTTAGCAACGAGTGAAATGATGGTTGCTTCGTCCCTCCAACTTCTTTTTTTAGCATTGTTACTTCATCCCTCCAACTTAACTACAGGAAAGGTGCAGCTTTGTGATTTGACGTATCATTGCTCATTACTACGCCGGCGCCATGACTGGGGTGCTTCACCCCTGCTGCTCTGCACTATTATTTCGGTATGGCACGTGGACCCGGTTGCTTAATGCCCCACATGTTTGTGAAAGGGACTAGAACATTTATGAAAGAGAGCGCTCCACTCTTACGACGGAGGAGTACATGACATGGCGGCCGAGTGAACTGTTACTTGTACTGTAGTACTAGTACTACTATAGTTTTGCTGTTTCGCACGATCCATCGATGCTAACCCGATTAAATAGGCAAGGACGGGATTTTTCCCGCGTGGTAGATGATACTAGCCATACATTTCAAAGGCAATTTTAATGTATGCAAACTGAATAATTAAGTAACAATATGAGATCTAGTAAAACTAAAAATACATATGATTTATTGTGTTAGAGTGTAGTAGTAGTGTTGTATTGCATAGTTGTTAGATGTAACATGCGAGAACGTGTAGAGATGTACTTTTGGAGGGCCTACAAAGAGAAATTAGGCATAAAGTGGATTCAAATATTTGTATTCGTCTTCATAGCATTTCTAACTCATATCTACAGTTTTGTACAGTAGACGTGAATGCTTGTTCGCTCTTATGAAACCAGTACATCAATAATAGGGTGGCGTGCCCCGATTTAGGCACTAGCACGTTGGCCTACTCTCGGCTCCATAGAGAGAGCGAGAGAAGAGATAAATACACGGTCGGTCAGTGTATTTGAAGTGAAAAGCGCAATACGGTCACCGGACTTCAGAATACGCTCATTACGGTCACTATATAAGGTTTGCGGTGATTATACGGTCACTTACTCACCATTCAGCATCGAATTGCACTCTGTTGACCGGCCAAATAGTTTGCATGGCACTATGTTGACTAGTTAAATTGACCATGTTCCTTGTGGGTCCCACCTGTCAGTTCACGTAGGAAAAAGGTCAGATAAACACAAATTTACGCAGGCGCGACAAGACTCCAACCCGTGCGCAGGAACCACCTACTTGTGTATGTGTCTGCCAGGGCCCGATGTGTGTGCATGCACGTGTAGGTTGAGCACTTGAGCGTGAGAGTGTGTGTTGGTCGTATGGTGTGTGCATGCATGCGTGCGTGTGTGCGTGTGAGTGTTGCGTGCGTGCGTGGCTGCGTGTGTACGTGTGAGTGTTGCTTGCGTGCGTGGCTGCGTGTGTTCGTGTGAGTGTTGCGTGCATGCAGTTCGTGTGCGTGTGTGTATAATCACCATGCCAGCTCCTTTGTGTTAAAACAGACAGCTCAGCATACCAATACAAGGCCACCTTGTCCGCTGTACCCGCGGTCATGACTTCGAACCACTGTCCAATATTTTTTTATCATTTGTTTTCATTCTTACTAGCAAGATGCCTGTGCGTTGCACATAACATCAAGATGCATCTGTATGAGTAGTTTATCTTGTGAAAGAAAAGGATGAACGAGGGAAGGCCTTATTTGCAAATGTGGAGAGGGGTGTGGGTACCTTTTTGCAAAATTGCCATAGTTTCCTTCCTATCCGTCAGATATAAATCGGACGGCCTATATTGTAGGATGGCAGGCACACCATCATCACCAACTCTGTTTTTTATAAGAGTAGAGTAGATACACGCCCACAGGTGGGCCCAATGGTAGTGAGATAACATGTGAATGTGTAGTTGATGTATTTGACAGGGCCTAGAGAGGTATGTGTGTGTATTACGTATTCGAGACAGGCATGGATAGAGAGGCCGGGGGGGGGGGACGTGGGAGAGATAGCATGAGAAATGAGAGAGGTCTAGAGAGAGAGATGAATATGATGTCACGGCGAGAGATGCCCTTGAGTGTGTATATGCAAGGGGGGAGGGGATATAGAGGCACGAGGAGAATTTTTTGTGTGGTGTCTGTGTTGGTATGTGTGGGTGTGAGAAGATAACGAGACCTGGGGGCAGAGGGTGTGTCACCGCGTGAGGTCCGGTGGGCCGAGGTGAGGCCCTTGCTTCAGTTCCGTCCTGCGCCACATTGGTCGGCCCGTGACGCATTTAGGGAGACCCATTGTCAGTGTGCAAAAGAAGGGGTGCACCTTTGTACCCCTTTACCTATGCACGGACAGTCGGAGCCGCGCCCACGGCCACACCAAGCAAAGCAGGGGAGGTGAACCGAGGTGAAACCAAAGCCCAAGGCAGCCGGAGCAACGCCAAGGCCAAGACCACAAAGAAGCAGAGAGGCGAAGCAGGTTCCCCCGGCAAGACCCTTGCCGGGGGG
Source organism: Triticum aestivum (assembly GCF_018294505.1). Taxonomy (NCBI): domain Eukaryota; kingdom Viridiplantae; phylum Streptophyta; class Magnoliopsida; order Poales; family Poaceae; genus Triticum; species Triticum aestivum. The sequence continues at coordinate 263,971,007 of NC_057811.1, forward strand.
CAGCCTCAGCAGCCCCGACAAGAACCTTGCCGGGGCGGCTCGCCCACACCAGCGGAGTGCGCCACCCTTGAGCCCACGGTCTCCAACACCATCGACCACGTTGGAACTAGGGCTCGGGAGGCACCTCCATGGTGGCATGCAGATCTTTGTCAAGACCAAGGAATATTCAAGATCAGATAAGGATTGAAAGACAACGGTCCTCGGCAAGATCCTTGCCGAGGAGAGCCACAAGACCCCGGCAAGATCCTTGCCGGGGACGACAGCGCGCCACGGCAAGACCCTTGCCGGGCCACCCGGCAAGGCCCTCACCGAGGACGCTAGCAGGGCCACCTCCAGGCCCGCACCAGCCAAGTCTCCACCGCCGTTCGCATGCAGCTGCCAGCTCAATCAGCTGGGCTGGCACCTGCATGGCAACATGCAGCTCCCAGACCAGATCAGCAAGGACATGTGTGGCGGCATGTAGATCTTCATGAAGACCCTACCGCCGCGCCACCTCAGCTACTTGCCTGCCTACATGGCGCCGCATGCAGCGCTAGCCAGGGCGCGTGTCGAAGCGAGGAGGAGCGACGACGGACGGGACGGATCCTCGCCAAGGATCCTCGCGGCCCGAACCTAGGTAAACGATCCTTGTGCTGATTACCAATCCTGCTCTTCTCGCAACCATGCGCCCCGGCAACCGTAGTAGGGATTCTTGTGATCCCATAGGTGTCGTTCCACACCGACATCTTTGGCGTGCCAAGTAGGGGGCGCAATTGTGAGAATCTGGTCTAGTAGTTAGCCTAGCGTTTCTTCATCACCATGGCTCCCAAGAAGAAGACGGCCAAAAGGACAGCGCTACCTGCAAGCGCGAAGGGCGCCAGAGCGGCGACAAGAAAGCTAAGTCATGCCGAACCTTTAAATATTTTCCATTTTTATATAAGGTTATCGTCCTCGGAGATCCTACCTATGTATGGAAAACCCGCACGCAAAGGGGCCCTCCCGCGATTGGCAATGCCCTTGTTCTGTTTCGAGTCCGCTCAATAGCTCAAGCGGCCGCGTCGAGTGTGGCGGGGTAGCCTTCCGCACCTGGCAACGCTCTCGATTCTGACTCGAGTCAAGCTCGACAGTTCGGGCGGCCGCGTTAAGGTTGGTAAGGTGGTTCGCCCGGCAGCAAGCACACCCGGCAGGCCAATGGGGACCCGTCCCCAAGACGCCGCCCTGGGTTTACGCGCCGGCAAGCCTACCCGATAAACGTAGGGTGGAAATACAAAGGAAAATCGAACAGGAAAATAACGTGCATAACATCAAAAGTACTGCAGAGTTATATTACATCAATTGTCGCCGCGGTTCAACTAAAGATAGAAATTGTCTTGGCCATGAACCTGCAGCAACGATAAGAAACAGGGTGCCTAATCCCGGCGCTGGCCCTCCACCCTCAGAATTCCGCCGACACCGCAGATGATGGGCTTGATGCGCTCCCTGAGTGGTGCGAGGTCAGTATCCTCCGGCAAGCTCTCCAGCGCGGCGTTGAAGTCGAGGTCGGGGTACCAATACGCCACCTTGGTGAGAACCTTGGTCATGGCGCCCTGGCAAAGCCTCCGGGCCTCGTCGGCCAGCGAGGCCGCCCGGTTGGCGTGAAGCCGCTCCAAAGCACCGACGACCTTCTCAAAGAACAGGGTCAGGCTGTAGTTGGCGCTCACATTCCGCTCCGGGGCGTACCTCACGTCCGGCATCCCCATGGTGGCCAGCTGCGCGGCGGCCTGGTTGTCGACTGTGGTGAGGCGATCGAGCCAGCGGTTCTCGCCCTCCACGTGATCCATGAAGTTGAGGGCCTCGTTCTTCCGCAGCTGCTTCTCGGTCTCCAGGTTTTTGGTCAGGGTCCCCTCCCGGGCCCTGGCCTCCGACAGCATCTTCTCGAGACCCTCCAGCTTCAGCTTGAGGTCTTTGATGGAGTTGTTGGCCTCGGAGAGCTCCCCGGCCTTGCTGACGGCAGCGCCCTGCGCCTCCGTCAGGGTGCCGTTTAGCGTATCCTTCTCCTGGGACCACTTCAGGGCCTTCTCCTTCAGCTCGTCCCGCTCCACCTCCAGCTCCTTCACCTCGCCGGCGTGAACCAGAGCCTGGGCATCGAGTGTCTCTTTGTGCCTCTGCTCCAGCTCTTGGGTCCGCTGCGCGGCAAGTTTCTCCACCTCCTTGTCCTTGGCACGGAGTTTGGCGTCGAGGTCCGCCTCGCGCTTGGCAAGGTCCTCCTCCTGGGAGTTCAGTGCGGCCTGGTGCTGGGTCCGGGCGGCCTCGGCTGCCGCGGCCAAGCCCTCCGCTGTCTCCTGGGCCTTCTCGATGTCGGCCAGCTTCATGGTGAGCTCCACGTCGCGCTTGGCCAGCTCACCCTGGGCGGTCTTCAGCTCTTCGCCATCTTGGCGGAACCAAGCCTGCGCCTCGGCGACGCGCACCTTGAGGTCCGCCTCCGCCTTGTCCACCATTGCCATCCTAGACTTGACCTTGTCCAGGCGGGCACGGTGGAGCACCTGAAGCTTCCGGAAATTGGCGCCCATGGCCTGGAGAAGCCGCTCCTCCTGAGAGTCATCGCCATCGGCGCTCGGTTCGTCGATGACCTCGAGCCTGGCGGCGGCAAGCACCTCGTCGTCGAACACTTCTCCTTCGACGGGCGCCCTGGAGCTGGACGCCCCTGGGAGGTGGATGAAGAGGTCGTCGGTCACCCTCAGATACCTGCCGGAGCCGGAGGCCGCAGAGGAGGAGGGCTGGTCATCGACCACCTCCTCCTCGGTAGTGGCCTTGCCGGCCTCTCCGGCAGGCCCCTTGCCGAGCTCCCCAGCAGGCCCCTTGGCGACGTCTTCGGCAGCACCCTTGGTGGACTCCTCGGCAGCGACCTTCTCCCCGCCAAGATTTGGCGCCGAGGCGAAGCCACCGGCGCTCGAGCTCTCCTCCTTCTCCTCCTCCGTGTGCATGGGCTCGGTACTTGGCGCCCTTGCCGGGGACGCCCCTTGGGGCGGCGTAGTCGATGGGGGCGGCGTGTTGGGAGTAGCCCTCCGAGGCTCCTCTTGCTTGTGCTCCCCTCCTGCATCCACGGCAAGGTCAGCACCAAAGTGTCATGCCCCTGACACACGTCGACGAGGGGTGAGTGGTGAACTTACGCTGGGGGCTGTGCCGGGGGCTGCTGTCCGGGCTGCTCAACACCACTAGTGGTGTGCCAGAGGCACTTGCCGGGGGTTCACTGCTCGTCGAGGTCCTAGCCCTTTTCACTCTCTGGGCCAGCGTCTCCACCTCCCTGCAAATGAAGATAATCCAAGATAAGCGGCACCATTCGAAGAAACGGAGATGATGAAAAGGAGGGGGGAATAAAGAGCTTACTCCTCCTCCTCTTCCTCCTCCTCCGCCGTCTTCCTTTTCCTCCTCGGGCTGAGGGATCCGAAGTCGAAGGAGACCTCCGCGTTAACATCTGCCGGAGGAGGGGAAGGAGGTGGCGTCTGAACGCGCTTGGACGAGGAAGAAGCAGATGCCTTCTTCTTCGCCACCGCGGCCCTTGTCTGGCGCGCGGACGTCTCCTGGGCCTGCCGCAGCTGCGCGGCCCTACTAGGCCGAACCGGCTCGCCAGAGGTGGCCCGCCGCAGGACCCGTCCTCTCCCCGTGGCTGGAGGATCGACGGCCACGGCCTCCTCCTCCGACGACTCGCCGACCATGTCTTCGATGAGAGGAGCCCCGGTGCCGGCGCTGCTGGCCTCCCCGGCGGCCTCCGCCCATTGGGCGAGCTCTTTCTCCTTCGCTTCCGCCATGGCCTTGTCCTCTATGCCGCCGGTGCTGCCGGCCTCCTCGGCGAGCTTCGCCTCCGCCGCCCGGGCGCTGATGTAGTCCAGCTCCATCTGGGTGGTGTCCTGGACGAGCCGCGGCTCGTCGATGATGTACCCCTCATGCAGGGTGTCAAAGAACTGCTGCACCTAGATCTCCTGCGGCTCGACCCAGCTTGGGTCGGGGCCATGCGCATTGCAGAGCGGCATCATGGCGATGATGTCGTTCCGGCGCGAGTTGTTTCTCAGCGGGACCACTCCTGCCGGCAACCGGAATAAAGGCCCCTTGGCAACCTTGCCGGCCTTCGCGGCGGCCCTCACAGCCTTGCCGGTCCGCTCGACCTCGCCGTCGCGGCCCACGTCGAGCTGAAAGAGCCGCTCGCAGAAGTGGGCATGCCCCATCCCTGTGAAGTTGTGGTCGAGGCCAGGGCGATGCCGCATGATGTCAGCGGCGTTCGTGAAGAGCCAGGCCGGCCGCCCCTTGTCGTGCAGCGGAGCGATGCGGCGGCGGATGAAGTCCGCCCCAATCATCTCGAGGGTGAGCCGGGACTACGTGAGCTGAAGGATCCTGGTGGTGGCGATCGTGAGCTTCTCGTCGTCGGTGTCGACGTTGCTCCAATCGCTTCTGCGGACCGGCAGCGCCTGGCGAACTTCGGAGAACGCCGGCGGGTCCTTCTCTTCAATCCAGCACCACCGGCCCCGCCACTCTTCCCACCTCTCCTTCATGGCGCCCTCCGGGTACACCCCCTTGGACCTTGGGGATCCAGGCGATGCAACCGGAGATGGCGCCCCCCGTTTGGATCCAAGGGAAGAAGTAGTGGCGGAAAAGCGCTGTGTTGGGGTGCACCCCGACGAAACCTTCGCAGAGGTGCGCGAAAAGGGCCATGCACGCCACAACATTTGGGGTAAAATCCAAGAGGCGGAAGCCAAAGGTGTGCATGATGTCGCTAAAGAAATCAGAGAAGGGAGGACAAAGCCCGCAGGAGAAATAGTCGACAAAGAAAGGGTACCGATTCGGGGCAGCCTCGGCACAGTTGGCGGGGATGACGCGCGTGGCTGGATGCCCCGTCTTCTCTCCCCCCGTCTTCACCGCCCACAGGGGCTTGAAGGCTTCCCGGAGCTCAAACACATCAACTTTAGAGGGGAAGTAGGCAGACTGCATCCGCTGCACCACCAGCGCCCTCTCCGGCGGCTCCGGCATCCTTGGCCACTCCCTTGCCCTTGGTGGATTTGAGCACCATGGCGGCTGGGGGAGGGGGCAAGAAACATAGGACGGTAGGAACACGACGGTGGCAAACGAGAGCGAAGCATGGGGAAGAAGAGGAAGACGAACGGAGACTACCGAGATTGGGGATTGCACGGAGGGTAAAGGAATAGTGCGCTCGCGGTTATCCCTTTTTATGGGGGAGGTGCGGGCCGCACTGCCCATTTACTGCGATGTGACGCATGCATGCAGGAACCGCCCCACGCATGCCGCCCACGTCACGCGCACCCCTCCATGCCACGCATTCAATGCGGGTCATGGGAAGCGCAGCGCATGAAAAGTTTTACCGCGGTAAAAACCGCCCCACCTGCCCGCGCACCGTTTTGGGCCTGGCCCAACAACGTGTTGCGCTTATGTGTCGCCCAGGCCCGGGGGCTCCTGTCGGTGTACAAAAGAAGGGGCGCACCTTTGTACCCCTTTACCTATGCACGGACAGTCAGAGCCGCGCCCAGGGCCACACCAAGCAAAGCAGGGGAGGTGAACCGAGGTGAAACCGAAGCCCAAGGCAGCTGGAGCAACGCCAAGGCCGAGACCACAAAGAAGCAGAGAGGCGAAGCAGGTTCCCCCGGCAAGACCCTTGCCGGGGGGCAGCCTCAGCAGTCCTGACAAGACCCTTGCCAGGGCGGCTCGCCCACACCAGCGGAGCGCGCCACCCTTGAGCCCACGGTCTCCAACACCAGCGACCACGTTGGAACTAGGGCTCGGGAGGCACCTCCATGGTGGCATGCAGATCTTTGTCAAGACCAAGGAATATTCAAGATCAGATAAGCATTGAAAGACTATGGTCCTCGGCAAGATCCTTGCCGAGGAGAGCCACAAGACCCCCGGGAAGATCCTTGCCGGGGACGACAGCGCGCCACGGCAAGACCCTTGCCAGGCCACCCAGCAAGGCCCTCACCGAGGACGCCACCAGGGCCACCTCCAGGCCCGCACCAGCCAAGTCTCCACCGCCATTCGCATGCAGCTGCCAGCTCAAAAAGCTGGGCTGGCACCTGCGTGGCAACATGCAGCTCCCAGACCAGATCAGCAAGCACACGCTTGGGGGCATGCAGATCTTCGTGAAGACCCTACCGGCGCGCCACCTCAGCTACTTGCCTGCCTACATGGCGCCGCATGCAGCGCTGGCCAGGGCGCATGTCGAAGCGAGGAGGAGCGGCGACGAACGGGACGGGTCTCGTTCCCGTCCCCAATAAAGCAAGGGGACACCTAAGCGATGCATTAAATGTGTCTTGTCCTGTAATACGAGCGATAAGCTCGTAGCACTGTAGGCCTTTCCACCTCCTGTGTGCCACTGTGGCAGCCCCTTTCGACGATAAAAGGAGGCCCATGGCATACTGGAAAAGGATTCGGCTCTCTGAAATGGCTCAGCTACCATAGCTAGTTGGAGGGCTCAAGAACACTCAATACATCCACCAAAGCATGACTAGGGTTTTACGCATCCTCGCGGCCCAAACCTGGGTAAACAATCCTTGTGCTGATTACTAATCCTGCTCTTCTTGCAACCCTGCGCCCCGGCAACCATAGTAGGGATTCTTTTGATCCCATAGGTGTCGTTCCAGACAAAAGGTGGCTGCCCATTTGGCGCTGCGTGGTTCGGTGATGTAGAACCACTCCTGCTGCCACACCTTGACGGTCTCCACGAAAGCCCCTTTAGGCCAAGTGGTGTTGGGGAGTTTGCTCACCATGGAGCCGTCGCAGTCCGCATGCTATTCGTCGACCACCTTCGGCTTCACATTGAAGACTTTTAGCCATAGGCCGAAGTGTGGGGGGATGCGGAGTAGTGCCTCACACACGACGATAAACGCCGAGATGTGGAGGAAAGAATTTGGGGCTAGATCATGGAAATCTAGCCCGTAATAGAACATGAGGCCGCGGACAAAAGGGCGAAGGGGGAACCCTAGTTCGCAGAGGAAGTGAGGTATGAACACAACCCACTCGCTGGGCTCCGGGGTAGGGATGACTTGCTCCTTAGCAGGGAGCCTATGCGCGATGTCTGCAGACAGGTACCCTGCCTCCCGGAGATCCTTCACGTCCTTCTCCGTGACGGAGGAGGCCGCCTACTTGCCCTTCGAGCCAGATCCGGATATGGCTGGAGAGGTTGGCTACGGTGGGAAAGATCGAAACTTGGTCGCTGGAGCTTGAGGATGGGGAAACAAGAGAAGGAAGAAGGCGTGGGGTGAAAAGAGGGATCTCTACCCAGTTATATAGGCGGAGAATATCAAGCGCCCCCCCCTCTCAAGCCTTAAAACTTGCCTATACCCAAGGGGTCGTGCGAATGGCACGCTTGGATTACCCACACCCGTATTGATGAGGATCCCACAATAAGTGGACACGATCTCTGTTTGGATAAGACGTGTCAATAGAGGTCGCGCCTCGAAACGTGAAGCGGGAGGCCTAAAAATGGTTCGAAATGATAAAGAGGCCAGACATGTTGTTTCGCCGAAAAAATTGTCAGTTGGCAGACCTTATTTTGATTAAGTATTTTGCCTTTGTGGTTGAGGGTTGTGACCATTATACAGAGCTGGATACAATTCTTTTATTCAGAAGATTGCTTTGAAGTATTCGGAGGAGGAACCCACCTTGCAATGCCGAAGACAATCTGCGTGCCGAACATATCATCATTGAAAGACTGGTTTAGGGGCTACTAAGGGAGTCCTGGATTAAGGGGTCCTCGGGTGTCCGGGCTGTGTGATGTGGGGCGGACTGATGGGCCATGAAGATACAAGGTAGAAGGCCTTCCCCCGTGTCCGGATAGGACTCTCCTTTGCGTGGATGGCAAGATTGGCGTCCGGATGTATAGTTTCCTTCCTCTGTAAACCGACTATGTACAACCCTAGGCCCCTCCGGTGTCTATATAGACCGGAGTGTTTAGTCCGTAGAGGCTATCAGAATTCACCTAGGCTAGACATCTAGGGTTTAGCCATTATGATCTCGAGGTAGATCAACTCTTGTAACCCCTATACTCATCAAAGTCAATCAAGCGGGAAGTAGGGTTTTACCTCAATTAAGAGGGCCCGAACCTGGGTAAACATCGTGTCCCCTTTGTCTCCTGTTACCTTCGATCCTCAGACGCACAGTTCGGGACCCCTACCCGCGAGCGGCCGGTTTTTACACAGACATACATCATAAGTAGTGAATATGCAATGGCACTAATGATGTGAGACCTTTAACTTGGTAGTGTGACGTTGTTTGCATCTTGCATATGATTTATTTCTTGTACTGCTTCACATTTGTTTAAATGCCAGTTATAACGAGACACTGTTACCTTGGTAGAGCGATATTTGTAGCATCGTTCATATGGTGTCTACCTTCCATTGCATTGCTTCTAATTTAGTGAAATGCCTTCTGCTTAGTTTACACATCGTAGTTCTGATTATCTCATGCCATCCTGTTTTTCGTACATATTACATCCTCCTATCATGTGGTTGTCTAACGTCAAAGTTCAGTTCGGCTGTATCACGCATCAATTTGTTCTGAAGAACTAAATCCGTATTCCCTTTTCTTGTCGGCTTGACTTAACATGGCATAGAGAAAGAGGAAGGAACACAGAATGATAGGGGATGGTGTTAGTACTAAGGACACACAGAAACGGAAGCGGAAGAATTATGCAGATTCTGCTGGTACTGATGGTTCAATAGAAGGTCAAAGTCCATCGGAAAATTGTACTCGTTGGTCAACTCAGCTAGCAGCTCGTTCCCAAGCTCCCTTGCCACCTGACACTACTTCCGAAGCACTCTTGACATAAGACGAGTTGGCCAGATCGGATGAACCTTGTGAGCTTCAACAGCAAGAAGGTAGTTGCTGGAGTCAAGTTACAGTTGCATGCTTCTTTATATGTGGTCTCACAGTTTGATGTACACTAACACTTCCTATATATGTTCGTTGTTGGACTAGCACCTAGGCGCAAGAGGAAACAAACATCAGGGATAATGCTTGATAGGTTAACTAAATCTAGAGGAAGAATGGAGATCCGTTTTGAGGCAGGTTTAAAAAGGCCACGTGATGCTATAGAGTCAGCCAAGTTAGTATCAGAGGCAGCGGTTGCCGTTAGGTGTCACGCACGTATCCTCCCAACATGGATTCAGTACAGGAATGACAAAGACGAAACCCAGTTCAACACCTTCCTCGACCAATTATCTGTAAGTATGGTTATGTATGGAAACTAGTAATATCGTCTTGCTCTGTCCCATACTGATATGTCTCCAACGTATCTACTTTTCCTAATGCTTTTCCTCATATTTTGGACTCTAATTTGCATGATTTGAATGAAACTAACCCCGGACTAACGCCGTTTTCAGCAGAACTACCATGGTGTTGCTTTTGTGCAGAAATAGAAGTTCTCGGAATGAAACGAAACTTTGCGAGGATTTTTTATGGAATAAAGAAGGATGTTTGGAGCCAACAACCACCAGAGAGGGGCCCCTGGTTGGGCACAACCCACCAGGGCGCGCCCCCCTCTCCTGGCGCGCCCATGTGGGTTGTACCCACCTGGTGGCCCTGCTGATGACCCCCCTAATATTATAAATTCACATTAATCCAGAAAAAAATTAGGGAGAAAGAATTATCACGATCCATGAGATGGAGCAGCCGCCAAGCCCTGTTCTTCTTCGGGTGGGCAGATCTGGAGTCCGTTTGGGGCTCCGGAGAGGGGGATCTTCGTTCTTCGTCATCACCAACCCATCTCCATCGCCAATTCCATGATGCTCCCCACTGGGAGTGAGTAATTCCTTCGTAGGCTCGCTGGTCGGTGAGGAGTTCGATGAGATTCATCATGTAATCGAGTTAGTTTTGTTAGGGCCTGATCCCTAGTATCCACTATGTTCTTAGATTGATGTTGCTATGACTTTGCTATGCTTAATGCTTGTCACTTTGGGCCCGGGTGCCATGAACTTGAATCTGAACCATTTATGAATTCATCATCATATCCATGTTTTAGATCCGATCTTGCAAGTTATAGTCACCTACTACGTGTTATGATCCGGCAACCTCGGAGTGACAACAACCGGGCCCACTCCCAGTGATGACCATAGTTTGAGGAGTTCATGTATTCACTATGTGTTAATGCTTTGTTCTGGTTCTCTATTAAAAGGAGGCCTTAATATACCTTAGTTTCCAATATGGACCCCGCTGCCACGGGAGGGTAGGCCAAAAGATGTCACGCAAGTTCTTTTAATAAAGCATGTATGATTATTTACAGAATACATCCCTACATTATATCGATGAACTGGAGCTAGTGCCGTATCGCCCTAGGTTATAACTGTCTCATGATGAATATCATCCAACCAGTCACCAATCCAATGCCTACGAATTTATTTATATTGATCTTGCTGCATTACTGTTGCTATCATCATTGTTACACTTGCTACAAATTACTGCTATCACTGTTACCCTTACCGTTGCTACTGTTACTATTATCAAAACTATCATATTACTGTGCTATTGATCACTTTGCTGCAGATAATTAATCTCCAGGTGTGGTTGAATTGACAACTCAGCTGCTAATACCTTCAAATATTCTTTGGCTCCCCTTGTGTCGAATCTATAAATTTGGGTTAAATACTTTACCCTTGAAAACGGTTGCGATCCCCTATACTTGTGGGTTATCAAGACCTTTTTCTGACGCCGTTGCCGGGGAGCATAGCTATATTTGTTGAGTCACTTGGGATTATTATCATATTGTCACTATGAAGAATCTGAAGGATCCTAAACCGAAGATATTTCCCTGAAGTACGAGGGGAGGTAAGAAACTGCCATCCAGTTATGCTTTAGATTCACCTTCTGTTATGAGTAAACTTGCAACACCACCACATGCTATTAATCCTAATATGTCGCAAGTTATTGATGATGCTACTTCTACTATGAATGATGATTATGATGATGCTAGTACCTTTCTTGATAATGATAATGTGCCACTTGGTGATTTTTTGAGGGAATTGACAGTGGGAGAGAACTCCCACTGTGATTTTATATATCTATATAAATGGGGTGTTTACATAGACATACAAGGTGTATAACTCGACTATCCATCTACTCCCCCTCCCCACAGACCAGGGAGGAGGTGGATTACCAGCTCTCCATAGGAGGAGTCAAGTAAGAAAGGGTTAAAAAACATTAACCTAGAGCAGTACAAAGGTTGACAAATGAGCCTCTATGGGCTTCCTTGATTCTATGCTGGAGTTGACCTAGGTCGTTTTTGAAGCGTGAAAACCATGATCCAATAGTAGGGTCAACTCCACGAAAGTGTTTGTTACTCCTTTCCTTCCATAGGCTCCATCCGACAGTGAGAAATATTTCCATGAAAAATGGGTCACGCCGGGAGTCTCTGTTCAACTTGAGGGTAGTGAGACGGTTAACAAAGGGGGTCCATTGAATACCAAGTTTGGTCTAGCATGTCCTGCTAAAATCACAGGTGAAGATCATATGGTCCACTGTTTCTTCAATTGGTAGCCCGCAAAGGAGACAGTCAAAGTCATCTCCGATGTTATAGTGCCTCTGCTTCAACATATTACGTGTGTTGAGTCTGTCGTGAAAAAGCAGCCAACCAAACACCTTCAACTTCATTGTACATTTTGATTTCCACAGGTGCTTGAACATGGGGTCGGTTTGAGCATCTCTAAAGAAATAAGAATAGTAATCCTTAGGTCTGAAAGTGGCCGCGGCCCATATGTAGTGCCAAATATCAGTATTCGACGTGGAAGGGCAGATCTTGGTCATGGTTAGCTGCACGTCGCGTATTTCTTCCAATGCGAGTGGTGACACAGGGAGGTGGAAGGTTTCATGCAGATCGTTGGAGGCCCAGAAGTTAGCAACTGAGATGTCTTCATGCAAAGTGAATGAGAAGGCACGTGGGTGAGAGTCATGAAGCACATCACGCGCCCACAGATATTTCCAAAGCAAAGTGGTCGCACCATCCACCAGCTGAACGTGAGATATGCCCCTGAAGATTGGTGTCAATTTTAGAATATCGCGCCACCAGAAAGAGCCGGCAGGGTCCACTGCATGTGGTATTTTGTCGACGTAGAGATTGTCCCACAGTAGATTTACCCAGGGAACATCCATTTTGTTATAGAATTTGTGGAGGAATTTGAGGAGCAGGGCTTCATTATGGATTTTGATATTGATCACTCTGAGCCCACCTTTAGCTTTGGGTCGACAGACCATGTCCCATGCAGCAAGAGAAGAGCATTTGTCACCTTGCTCGGTTTTCTTAGTCTAGAGGCAACGTCTTCTTATTTTGTATAAGATTTCAAGAAGCTTGGGTGGAAATTTGAGTGTACACATGGCAAAAATAAGAAGTGACGTGACTGAGGCATTTAGCCAGGATAATCTGCCACCATAAGACATCATAGCAATGGTCGACGTTGAACGCCTTTCCAATCGGCAAACCAGAGGCATGAGGTCTTGGACTGTAGGTCGAGTTGTACCCAGAGGCAGACCAAGGTAGGTGAATGGCATCGTGCCAATAGTGCAGCCAAAAACCCTGGCTAGTGCGTTCGTTGAGGAGGGGTCAAGGTTGATCGGAATCAAGGTGGATTTCTGAAAATTGAGCTTGAGGCCAATAGAGGTGGCGTAAACCGATAAGATCTCCTTGATCAAAGTAGCTTGACGGATGCATGCGGATAGGACTATCAAAGTGTCATCTGCATATTGAATAACGGGGTAATCCGTTTGTCCATTGCAAGGGAAGGGGAGCTCAATTTTACCTTGTCTGAATGCATCTATGGCAGACTGAAGCAAATATGCAGCTAGGACAAAAATAAGAGGGGACAGGGGGTCTCCTTGTCTGACTCCGCAACGACATTGGAATTGTCGGCCCGGGACCCCATTAAGAAGAACAGAAGACCGCCCATAGGAGAATAAGCACTTGATCCAAGAGATCCACTTGTCATTGAAGCCCATGTGACACATAATCTGGATCATCAGATCATGTGCAATTGTGTCGAAGGCCTTAGCGAAGTCTAGTCTGAGCAATATGATTTGTTTGCCCGAGCTTTGACATTGGTGTATGTACTGATATGCCCATGCAAGGCAATCCTGTATAGTCCTCCCCTTAATGAAGACGTACTGATTGCGGTGAACTAAGTCCAAGATAGAGGTTTGCAGCCGATCAGCTAGAAGTTTTGTAATCAACTTGAGACAGCAGTTCAGGAGCGTGATTGGTCTGTAATCATTTACTGTCTCCGAGGAGTTGACTTTAGGGACTAGCGTGATGAGCCCATCATTGATGCTGTTAATGTCCAGATCGCCATCATGAAATTGTGCACATAGATCATATAAATCGTGCTTGATGATAGGCCAGCAAGCCTTGAGGAAAGCTCCACTAAAGCCATCCGGGCTAGGGGCGTGATCCGGGGGCATTTCATTGATAACTTGATCAATTTATTTTTGTGTGAACGGCTCTGTCAGGCGATCAAGGTTATCGGATTGTTTGATGAGATCTGGCAAAGAGAATTTCATATCTGAGGTTGAAGTGGAGCCAAGCCGGTTTTTGTAAGTGAGGAACAGGAGAGCCTCTTTACTAGGGTGATCTTCAATTATTGTGCCACTGTCATCACGAAAGCTTGCAATATTATTCTGGCGGTATCTTTCAGTTGCAATGGCTTGGAAGAACTTAGTATTTTCGTCCCCAAACTTGATCCACCGAATAGTGCATCGTTTTTTCCAATAAAGTTTCTAGTACTGGAGGAGTCTAAGCAAGTGTGTTTTTAGAATTGTCCTGAAGTTGGCCTCTGGTATAGTGAGCGTGCGTTTGTTTTCAAGCTCGTCAAGATCAGCAAGAACACAGTTGCAGTTAGAAATAGCAATAGAGAGGCGGGAAATATTCTTACTCCAGCGTTTCAGTGCATGCCTCAGGGCTTTGAACTTGCGGCATAGCTTAGTTGCAGCATTCTCTGACCTAACAGGCTTTTCCCACACCTCGTGTACAACATCCATAAACCCTGGGTGAAGGATCCAATATGGCTCAAAGCGGAAAATCTTACTGCAAGGAATATTAGTTTCAATACTGACCACACATGGTATATGATCGGATACAGGTTTGCTGAGGGGTTTTACCAAGGTTTTAGGGTATACTATGGTCCAATGAAGCGATGTGAAAAGCCAGTCAATTTTCTCAAGTAGGGGGTCGGTTTGCATGTTACTCCAAGTGTAAGCACGTCCCTGTACTGGCAGTTCAATGTGCTGCTGTTTATGAATGATGTCGTTAAAGGTAAGCATGTCCTGCATGTTTCCACCTGGCTTGTTACGGTTATCAGGTGCACGCATATAGTTAAAATCGCCAAGGAATAACCAGTCTTGCCCATTAGGAATGCTCACATCATAGAGCCAATTAGTAAAGATGTCGCGTTATTCGCCGGCGCAAGGGCATAAATATTCTCTAGTGTCCAGGATTGGGAGGATTGTGTGCTGACGAAAGTGGTAACTAGCGCATGCGTGTCATTTGAAACTACGGTGCCAGAGAAAACAGAGATTTACCAAATGGTGAGAATCCCACATGAAGCACCATGAGAGGGAACAAAAGCAAACTGATCGAATTGACGAGGACAACAAGTTCTAACAAAAGCAGATGTAACGTCAGACAACTTAGTCTCCTAAAGACAGACTACAGCGCAACCACTTGAGATAATTGCATTATAAAGAGCTAAGCGTTTCTTCTCAGAATTTAAACCTCTGATATTCCACGAGAGAACATTCCGGCAACGCAAAGAAGGCATGACGTAGAGGTGAAATTACTCTAGAGGGGCGGTGAGACCCTCCTCTTGATCCGGCACGGAAGTAGTACTTGGTGGCGTTGGTGCAGCAGCAGCCGGCGTGGTAAGAAGTGCTTCAGTAGTAAGCTCAGCTTCTGGGATGGCGCACCTGTTGATGCCGATGTCTTGCAGGGTTGAAACCGGGGTTGGAGGAGGAATGTCATCAGCCGCATTGGGGGCAGAACTTGAGGACCCAATCAAAGGAACCAACCTGGGCTTGACCTTGGAGGTGTGCACACGAATGTCAGTTAGCGCTGGGACCTTGAAGCCATTATACTTGTTCGAGCACGAACTACGATGAACATCCACCATGGAGAGAGGAGCAACAGGTTTTGAGCGGCTGGGGCGTGCACGAGGCTGGGTTGGGGGAGCAATCAAGATGCCCTGGTCATTATCAAGCGTAGCATTCGGCCCTAAGAAACTGTCATCAGAAGCTGGTGGTAGTGAGGGGTTGACATTCTCAGCAGAGTTCAAGGTGAGAGTACCACTTTCAGGCACTGGCAGGGTTGAGAAGTTGTCTGCAACAGCAGGCCCCAGCAAGAGAGTATTCTCTTCAACAGATGCAACCTCAAAACCTCCATTAATCTCCGGAGCAGAGGGGATCTCTTCAATGTGCATAGTTGAAGGTGCAGGCAGAGCAACCGATGGTTGTTGCATGAAACTGATGCCCGAAGAGTCAGAAGTGACAAGAACAGTAAGTTCAGTACGGGGTGAGCGCAGGCCATAACCAGAACTCTAGGGACCAAATGAGGCAATCATCGGACGTAGAGCATGAAAAATGAAGGTGTTCAGATTTTGGCGCGGGATTGGGTCATCCAGCAGAACAGCAAGAAGCTCATCTCCTTGAGCAGACAGGCCAAAAGAGATCCCTTGGTTATGCAGAGACACCGAGATGGACAGGGCTACAGAGGGCAGAGATGGAGCTGTCACCCCGGCCATTGTGTGTTGCACAACACCCAGATCAGAGGAGGCCGAGCTTGAGCTATCAGTCACAGTGATGGAGTCATTCCAAGCTTGATAGGCATTGTCAGTCAGGTTGTTTTCAGGAACTATGCCATCTTGGAAGGTGAGGCCCTGAGCATTCAGCCATGCTTGGTAATTGACAAGGTGTGGGGGCATGGCGGGTGGCGGAGGAGCAGGTGACGCACCCCAACCAACATTGACATTGTCATGAGCACCCGGAGCATCATCCTGACCACCACCATTGCCGGGAGGAGGAGCTCCATTCTGCACAAGCCAGTTATGCACTTGCTGTTGATATAATTGCTCTGCAGTCAGGTCAGGGCCAAACAAAGGGTGAGGTTCGCCATTAGGAGGTGGCATCTCTTCATCAACGGGAGGAACTTCAGGTAGCAGACCATGGCCATCGTTGCTTCGGAGAATCGTGATCTATATGGTCCCGCAGTCCCTGGCACCTCCGAGTTGCCACACCACAAAACTCCTCAGGATTAAACTCATGCGGAGCACTCTGACTTTGAGCAACATAAACCTGCGATCTTGCCTTGGATTGTACCACGAGACGAGGGAGCCATAACCACCCAAAGCTTTAGTGATGTAATAATCAGTTTGATAGTCGTAAGGAAATCCAAAAAACATCAGCCAAACTTCAGGGTCAAACGAGGTGGTACGACAGTAAAGAGCTTCATTGTGGGGAACAAAAGTGACAAGCAGATCTTCATCCTCAAGCTCAAAAGGGGTGGCCACCGCAGTATCTCTCATGAACGAGTCGGTAAATCCAAAAAATCCAATCCCAAACGGATGATCACTGACCTCAGTAGTGAAGAGCTGCGCTTCATGAAGGAGGGCCACGACCTGGTTGCGGATCAGAGCACAACGATGTAGAGGGACACTGTGGCTCGTCTCCGCGATAGCCAGGAATTCATGGCTGAGAGGGGCAATGGGGCCAACCACCATGCCGCTGCGCACCAGACGGTTCGCCGGACCGGGCTCGATGGCAAACCCGGGCGGGAGGAAGGTGACTGGGTTAAGGGGGTAGTTCACCATTGAAGTGGAGCTGTGAGGCAGGGCAAGAACAGGGTCTAGCGATGGGACGAAACAGAGCTGGGGCTTTTGGGTTTTCGAGGGGGAAGACGAAGCGTGAATGGGGGCGGTGGGGGTGAATTGCCTTAGGTACCCATTGCCATTTCGAGGAGAATCAACGTCTCCAGCAGGAGGCATCCACGTGTCCATATGAACCGCAAGTTGCACATCGGACGGTGGTGCGGTGCCGATTGACCGGGGCAGCTGCCTTGTTGGGAAGCACAAAATTTGGGCAATTGATACGCTCTATGCTAATTGAAGCAGCTGCAGATACAGATGCAAGCGTGGCGCGTTTGGTGCAAGCCAATGCCTTATGGTCTGGGCCGGAGCAGTTAATACAAATGAGACAAGCTTGGCAGTTAAGCCTGCGATGCCCCCATTGAAGGCATCTGCTACAAAGAGCCGCCCAATTAGTGGCCAGATTATTGATATCAATTAATGGGTAATCAGCCTGGGCCAAATCTGCTTTGTGCTTAGCCGAGAGGAAAGGTGGCCAAGATTCATGTGGGGTGCATATTTGATCGCCGAATTGAGGAAGCAGAGCGGCAACGGAGGATATGGCAAATTAATAGGGCAATTAAAGCTCCCTAAACACAGACATTGACGAGAATGATTGTCCTCTGACTCCTCCTGAGTAATAAAGTAATTCATTAATGAAATGCGGTCATTACGCTTAGCGCTGATCATGCCTGGCTGTGTTTCTGGCTCCAACGATCCAAATTGAATTTGAATTTTTTGATTCGGAGCAACGGAATGAACGAGAGCAGATGATGAAGCTTCATGCGCATTTTTGTTGGAAAAATTCCAAGCATCCAATTTAACCAAACCAAATTTAGCAAGCTCATTGGCAGAAGAATGATCCAAAGGTTTGCCCATACTTGAGAGGTTCAACGGAGCTTTAATCGCCACAGGTTGACGATCTAAGATTTCCCCAAGTTGCTTATCCGTGTGCCAGTGAGAATCAACGTGAAGAGCTTTGGTAAAACGACCATTAAAAAAGTGGAAATGGCAGACAAAGTCTGGCCAAATACGATCCTTGAGCCCATAGATGAAATGTCCCACCTTGTTATTGGCCATAGAAAAGCGGAAGGATCGTGCAGAAATGGGAACCACTCTAAAGCCAGAGCAAATGCCTCCAATGCAACATTGTAATGCAACTCCAACAGAATCCACCGTGAGAGGGAAAGAGGCCGAAGAGAATGAAACAACCAAGAAGAACTCTTTGGCGTCTCGAGAGGGAGAAAAATGAACTGTTGATCCAAACTTTCTTCTCACCTGATCGGCCAAAGCAAGGCCAGGAGCAAAATCCCAATGTAATAATCCTTCCATGTTGAGAGCAACTAGAGAAATCCATTATTGGTGGTGGAGAGCAGGTGGGAGAGGAATTGCTAGAGTTATACAACATGATGTTGTTGAATCTGATGATGAGCTTGAAACTGAATCTCCTAAAATACCTGCTAGAACTAGCCTTCCTAGATATGAATTGCCTAAGGTACCGGAAGGTTATGTTATGAGTGAAGAAGCAACTAGAGATATTCTTGCTTGCAATGATAGAGATGATCTAGATAAATTACTATGCAAGTATAAAGAAAAATCTTTAAATGCTAGAATGAAATGTGAGCCTAAGTTCGCTACTTCACCTATGTGTATTACTAATAAGGATTATGAATTCTCTATCAACCCAGAGTTAATTACTTTGGTTGAATCTGATCCTTTACATGGTTATGAAACTGAAACTGTTGTGGCACATCTTACTAAGTTGAATGATATAGCCACCCTTCTTACTCATGATGAGAAAACTCGCTATTACTTTATTCTCAAATTATTTCCTTTCTCATTAAAGGGTGATGCTAAAGCTTGGTGCAATACTCTTGCTCCTGGTTGTGTGCGTAGTCCCCAGGATACGATTTACTACTTCTATGAAAAATATTTTCCTGCTCATATGAAACCAGCTGCCTTACAGGAAATATTTAACTATGTGCAAACTAAAGAAGAGAGTCTCCCACAAGCTTGGGGGAGGCATCTCCGGTTACTTAATGCTTTTCCTGATCATCCTCTTGAGAAAAATGAAATACTTGATATCTTCTATAATGGACTAAACGATACTTCTAGGGACTTCCTAGATAGTTGTGCTGGTTGTGTTCTCACGGATCAAACTATTGCTCAAGCTGAAGAATTATTGAATAACATATTGAAAAATTATGATGATTGGACTCTTCCTGAACCACCGCCTAAACCCACTCTGAAGAAGAGGGGTATATTATATCTCAGTCCTGAAGATATGCAAGAGGCAAAGAAATCTATGATGGAAAAAAGGTATCAAAGCTGAGGATGTTAAAATTTTACATCCTATTGAAGAAATACATGGGCTTAATACACCACCATTCCCTAAGGTGGTAGAGGTAAATTATCTTATGAAGTTCAATGAAAATGATAATCCTCACAATATGCATCCTAGTCAATGCCTTTATGAGTTTGAAAAATATGTTAGAAAACAAGATCACTTCAATGCAAATGGTATGAACCAATTGAAATATAATTCTGATATGATTGCTCGCTTGAGTGACTTGTTATTTAGAATATCAAATGATGTTAGAGGTGTTGGAAAACATGCTTCTATGGTTCAAACTCAACTAGAACAAGTTGCTAAATCACAAAGAGAATTACTTGATGAAATGAATCATAATATGCATGACTTTGCTGTTAGAGTTGCAACTAGAGGAGGTAAAATGACTTAGGAACCACTTTATCCTGAGGGAAACCCAAAAAGAATAGAACAAGATTCACAAAGAGCTAACACTAGTGCACGTAGTCCTTCTAAAAAGAAAAAGAAAAAGAAAAATGATAGGACTTTGCACACTTCTAGTGAACCTGAAATAGAGAAACCTTCTGATAATGAAAATGAAGCTTCTATCTCTGATGCTAAAACTCAATCTGGTAATGAACACTCACCTAGTGATAATGAAAAAGATAATGATGAGGTTCATGAAGACACTCAACCAAATAATGAAAAAGAACCAGACAATGATGTTGAGATAGAACCACCTGTTGAGCTTGATAACCCTCAACCTAAAAATAAAAGGTATGATAAAAGATACTTTGTGGCTAGGAAACACGGTAAAGAAAGAGAACCGTGGGTTAAAAAACCTATGCCTTTTCCACCTGAGTCAACTAAAAAGAATGATGATGAAGAATTTGAACGCTTTGCTGAAATGCTGAGGCCAGTCTTTTTGCGTACTCGCTTGACTGGCATCCTTAAAATGCCTCCTTATGCAAAGTATATGAAAGACATCATCACAAATAAGAGAAAAATACCGGAAGCTGAAATCTCCACTATGCTTGCTAATTATACTTTCAAAGATGGAATACCTAAAAGACTTGGAGATCCGGGAATACTAACTATACCTTGCTCCATAAAAAAGAATTATGTGAAAACTGCTTTGTGTGATTTAGGAGCTGATGTTAGTGTTATGCCTTTCTCTTTATATAAAAGACTTGACTTAAATAAACTCACACCTACTGAAATATCTTTGCAAATGGCTGACAAATCAACTGCCATACCTATCGGTATCTCTGAGGATGTGCCCGTTGTTGTTTCTAATGTTACTATTTTGACTGACTTTTGTTACACTTCAGATGCCCGAGGACGACAACATGTCGATTATCCTTGGTACACCCTTCTTGAATACTGCAGGGGCTGTTATTGATTGCAATAAAAGCAAGGTCACTTTTCATATTAATGGTAATGAGCATACGGTGCACTTTCCGAAGAAACAATTCCAAGTGAATGGTATTAATGTTATTGAAAAATCTCCGACAATCACTATTGGAAGTTTTCAAATACCTCTACCTACTGTCAAAAAGAAATATGAAATGCTTATTGTTGGGGAAATGCATATCCCCATTGAGGTAACTTAGTAAGTTATGAAAGTTCTTCAGTTTCATACTAACCGAAAGTGGTTGTTAATAAGACTTGATCAACCTTATTAATAAATCATTTTTGAGCGGTATGAAGTTGATGAATTTAGTAAGCACTACTTTCTGTCGCTACTTTTTATTCTCTGTTTTTATTAGTTAAATAAAATAAAGCCATGTTTTTTCTGTTTTCCGAATTTTTCATGCAATAAAAAAATGACCCAAAAATAAAACTTCACATAATGCCCTGAAAATTTTATATGAATTTTTCCTGAATATTTAAGAATTTCTGGTGCAAAAATTACCAGAGGGGGGGTGCACCAGGTGGGCACAACCCACCTGGGCGCGCCAGCACCCCGTAGCGCGCCCTGGGGGGTTGTGGTCCCCACGTGGCCCCCTCACTTATCTCTTTAGCCCACATTGTCACCTACCTCCAGAAAAAAAATCACTCCTGCTCTCTCTCTCCCGTGTTCTTGCTCATTTTGCTGCCATTTTCAATCTCTTTGCTCGAAGCTCCATTTCCGAAACTGTTTCGGGGATTTGTTGCTTGGTATGTGACTCCATCATTTGTCCAATTAGTTTTTGTTTTAGTGATTTATACTTTGAATAAATAGCTACTCTTGGTGCTGCTGTAGATGTGCTTGCATGTTCAATTCTTAGTGTTCTAAGTAGTTTGAATGCTTGCTATGGCCTCAATGTATCCCTATGAGTAGTTGCTATTAGTTTTGTGAAGTTTTGTTGGAAAGAATTTGTGAACTAAAAATTCAGATTTTTGTTCATAGGAAAAATTGTACGCGGACATGAATATCTTCAGGAAATTTGGCTCCAGGAAGAACTCCGAGGGTGTTATTGGGGAGTCTCCTGACAATGATCTCCACCTTCGGAAGTTGGCGGAGGTACGGCCGTGCAAATGACCGCACATCCCGTTCTTACAAGAAGCTGGAATTCATGAGGAGTTCATGCAATTCATTGCCAACGCCGGTCTCATCGACTTCATCGCAGATGAGTGTGACAAACACCAAATCCTCACAAATGTCTTTGTTCAAAGCTTTACATTCTTGCCTAGAAATAATCCTCCTGAAGTGAGCTTTGATTTATATGCTGAAAACCACCAGATACCACTTACTGAATTTTGTGACATATGCATGATCCCGTCTGATGGGAGCTTAGCCGAGCCTAGGCCGGCTGAGTTTGAGGATTTCTGTCGCACTTTGACAGTGGGTGATGAGAGGATAGTGTCGGTCATCACTGCCGGTGGCTTACACTTTCCTGTTGTTCGTTACTTTGCACTCTTTATTGCCAAATGCTTGCTTGCTAGGGAGAAGGTGGGTGCACTTAGTTCACCAGACCTTGCTATTTTATGTCGTGCAATAGAGGGCGACAACACTTATGGCATGGGAGCTATTGTGGCTCGTCGCCTCCATCTTAATAAATCTCACGGGAAAATACATGGTGGGATTTTTGCCACTCGTTTGGCAGATCACTTCAAGGTTGCGATACGCCCTCATGATGTCCCTCTTACCACTGTTTACCTAGATCGTGCAACCATGCATCACCATCACTTTCTTGCACATGGCGGTTCTGATCTTGCCATTCCTTATAACTTGGTTTATAACGTTGACACTCGTGACGTTATCCCCTTGCCTGCACTTGCTTTGTTTGATTCTGTCGCCAGCGGCGGATATCGGATTATGCCTGCAGACATCCTCGCCTACTGGAATGCTCACGCTGCCACAGAGGCCGCACAGGCACCTCTGCAGTGGGATGTGTGGATGCGCGCTCCTCAGGATCCCTACTACCCTCCAGGCTACTGATCGACTACCAACTTAGGCCAAAAGCCTAAGCTTGGGGGAGTACGTGTTTCTCACCGACATTATATTCATGTTCACTTATTATTCTGTCTGTCGGTGTTCACACTTTTTCATTGTATCATCCATGCTTACATTTATTTTCTTGCTTTCTTCTTGTGTGTTTGATAAACTTTAGAAAAACCAAAAAATAGTTGTAGTAATTTACTTTCCATGCATGCTTAGTACTAGAATTAAAAAGAAAATCCAAAAAGATTTCCTTGTTCTTCTTTTGCTTGGTGGGAGCTTTCCCGTGTAAATAGTTTTTCTCGTTTTTGCTTTTTATTTTGCATGTTGAAGAAATTCTAAAACTCCAAAAATATTTCAGTGTGTTTCTCTGAATTTCTTTTCCTTTTATTCGAGTTGTACTGAGGAGAAGACCACGATGAAAATGTCGAGTGGCTCTCATATGAATAATTGTTGAACTAATAAGAGCCCATTTTACCTTGTCTTCTTCTGTTGAATAAAATGCTTTGCAGATTCCAGCTTAGTCCATGGCACTCTTGCACTATTATTAATGTCTTATCTTTCGGTCATGCAAGTGAAAGGCAATAATGACGATATTCGATGAGCTAAGCGTGGCAAAGAGAAACTGGTATGAACTCGACTTGTTCTTGTCGTGTAAATATGTTTAACCTAGTGCCATGATTCAGCCCATTATGAT
Source organism: Triticum aestivum (assembly GCF_018294505.1). Lineage (NCBI taxonomy): Eukaryota > Viridiplantae > Streptophyta > Magnoliopsida > Poales > Poaceae > Triticum > Triticum aestivum. Next base: position 263,994,265 of record NC_057811.1, read on the forward strand.
TAAACATGTTTGCAATGACAATTAGATATTATAGTTTCTCATGCCATGCATAAGTAGCTGGGAGTCAATAATGACTTATCTTGGATATCAACATAGCGTTAAAATGATTGTGATGTAGTATGATGATATGGTATCCTCCTCCGAATATTCGAGTGGCTTGACTTGGTACATGTTCATGCATGTAGTTGAATAAAAACCAACATAGCCTCTATAATGTTTATGTTCATGGTGTTCATATCCTACTCATGCTAGTGTCCAATGTTACTTATGCATAACACCTGGTCACGATCGTTGTTGCTCTCTAGCTGGCCGCTTCCCAATCTTAAATTGCTAGCCTTCGCCTGTACTAAGTGGGAATTCTGCTTGTACATCAAAAACCTTGAACCCAAAGTTATTCCAGATGAGTCCACCATACCTACCTATATGCGATATTACCCTGCTGTCCTAAGTAAATTTGCATGTGCCACCTCTAAAAACTTCTAAAAAATTATCCGTTTTGTGTGCCTGGATCATTCATGGAACGACAGGAGGTGGTCGATATATTCCGTGCTAAGCATGTTATCCTCAGGTCGAGTGTTTATTCACTCGCCACCGCACGAGGAAATGGGCGGTATTAGGGATGCCCAGTCCCAAATTGCAAATATGAAAAAGAGTTCATCTCTTGAATAATCAAACAAAAACTCCCAATGGAGTCAAAACTTTTACTTTCCGCTTGGGGACTGCTACTAGCGTGCTTAGCATGGAAGATGTTGATAACTGATGGTCATGAAGTGAATGAGAAGGGGGCATGTCTCAAAATTATCATTTATCTCTATTTTGAAAATTGAGCTCTGGCACCACTGCAAATCACTGCTTCCCTCTATGAAGGGACTTTCTATTTACTTTTATGTTGTGTCACCACCTTCTAATAAACAAGCGTCAGAAACTGAGTAGAGCACAACGGTCATGATTTATGCATTGTGCATAGCTAATGTTGGGTGCATCATGATTGGATCTTTTCTACCATGAATTACAATGTTTAGTCACTGCTTGAACTTCGGAGGTGCTCTGCATTTATGTTTTGCGGTCTCAGAAAGGGCTAGCGAGATACCATTATTGTCATATTATATCATGGTTGTTTTTACAACGTGTTGCTGTTTGAGATATCTTATTATTGCTCGCTAGCTAATTATGTCATTGATATGAGTTATCATAATCTTTAAACGTTATTGCTGACATGGTTAGTTATAATGTTGGCTGAAAATCTGGGTGCTGTTTAAGCTTAAATATGCAAACAAGAGCAAAAGAGTTCATAAAAGTTTTTCTTTCTCACTTTCAGTTTATCAACTGAATTGCTTGAGGACAAGCAAAGGTTTAAACTTGGGGGAGTTGATACGTCTCCAACGTATCTAATTTTCCTAATGCTTTTCCTCTTGTTTTGGACTCTAATTTGCATGATTTGAATGAAACTAATCCTGGACTGACGCTGTTTTCAGCAGAACTACCATGGTGTTGTTTTTGTGCAGAAATAAAAGTTCTTGAAATGGAACAAAACTTTGCGAGGATTTTTTATGGAACAAATAAGGATTTTTGGAGCCAACAACCGCCAGAGAGGGGCCCCTGGTTGGGCACAACCCACCAGGGTGCGCCCCCCTCTCCTGGCGCGCCCAGGTGGGTTGTACCCACCTGGTGGCATCGCTGATGACCCCCTGATACTATAAATTCACATTAATCCAGAAAAAATCAGGGAGAAAGAATTATCGTGATCCACGAGACGGAGCCGCCGCCAAGCCTTGTTCTTCCTCGGGAGGGCAGATCTGGAGTCCGTTCGGGGCTCCGGAGAGGGGGATCTTCGTTCTTCGTCATCACCAACCCATCTCCATCGCCAATTCCATGATGCTCCCCATCGGGAGTGAGTACTTCCTTCGTAGGCTCGCTGGTCGGTGAGGAGTTGGATGAGATTCATCATGTAATAGAGTTAGTTTTGTTAGGGCCTGATCCCTAGTATCCACTATGTTCTTAGATTGATGTTGCTATGACTTTGCTATGCTTAATGCTTGTCACTTTGGACCCGGGTGCCATGAACTCAGATCTGAACCGTTTATGAATTCATCATTATATCCATGTTTTAGATCCGATCTTGCAAGTTATAGTCACCTACCACGTGTTATGATCCGGCAACCCTGGAGTGACAGCAACCGGGCCCACTCCCAGTGATGACAGTAGTTTGAGGAGTTCATGTATTCACTATGTGTTAATGCTTTGTTCCGGTTCTCTATTAAAAGGAGGCCTTAATATCCCTTAGTTTCCAATATGGACCCCGCTGCCACGGGAGAGTAGGACACAAGATGTCATGCAAGTTCTTTTAATAAAGCACGTATGACTATTTACGGAATACATGCCTACATTATATCGATGAACTGGAGCTAGTGCCGTATCACCCTAGGTTATAACTGTCTCATGATGAATATCATCCAACAAGTCACCGGTCTAATGCCTATGAATTTATTTATCGATCTTGCTGCATTACTATTGCTATCATCACTGTTACACTTGCTACAAATTACTTCTATCACTGTTACCATTACCGTTGCTACTGTTACTATTATCAAAAGTATCATACTACTGTGCTACTGATCACTTTGCTGTAGATAATTAATCTCCAGGTGTGGTTGAATTGACAACTCAGCTGCTAATACCTTCAAATATTCTTTGTCTCCCCTTGTGTCGAATCTATAAATTTGGGTTAAATACTTTACCCTCGAAAACTGTTGCGATCCCCTATACTTGTGGGTTATCACATACTTTCTAGGTTGCTGATAATGAGACTCCCATAATTTTCAACAGATGAGGTTCTAGTTGGATAGCCAAGATGATGCAACCAGACAAGCTTGCACCCATGTTTTCAAGTCTGCTCTGCGACAGTATCAGTATACCTTGAGGAAAACTCACTTTGAAGGCAAGGCTAACAGTGAACCTGCCCAAACATCTCCAGTGGAAAATATATCAGATGAAGACTGGAGAGGCCTCGTTAAACACTAGTCTGATCCAAAGTATCAGGTACGTTATATATATGTGACCAGATCACATGTTGAACTCCTATTTACGCATGTGCCTCAAAAATCTATATTCTTGTAGGTGAAATGTTCAAAGAACAAGGCCAACCGTACGAAAGTAAAATTCCAACAGACGATAGGATCTTGTAGCTATATTGCACACTGCGAGGCTCTTGTAATTAGCTGTTGTTTCACTCTTTTCGCTGTGCCATATTATTAGATCTATATTGACTTGTTCCAAATGCAGAGGAAAGCCCGCAAGGACCAAAAAGTACCTGAACCAAATGATGTGGAAATCTTCAAGGACTGTCATACCAGCAAGACAAAGGGCATGACTACACCAGTCAAAGCCGCTGTTGTAAGTCCTTAATCCTCATGCCTTTTAACTACTACTTACTCTGACTCGTGCATTGAACTGCATGGTTTGCAGCCAATTTCTATTACTCTTTTCAATTTTATACATAATTGTCTTAGCGTATCATTGCACCTTACAAGGTTTAAAAGACAGGACTGATGTTCCTTTGATCTTGATCTATAATCTAGTTCTGTGCTGGACTTACCCACACAACGTTACAATTGCCTGTTTGTCTGTTCTCAGTTTTTTTGTGATATGAATGATCTCATACTATGCTTACCGTATTATAAACTTTGTCTCTTTATCCTTAGCTGTCAATACAATGTGAAGAAATAGACAATACATTAGCCATGGTACATGGTCAAATGTTTGGAACCTGGTTTTATTATGTACTTTGCAGTAAAATACAACTAATATTTTACATGGGTTCACCAAAATAAGTTCTGTATATAGACCAAAGGCATTTTGTTTGGTTTTTCTGCTTCCTTAATATCTTCTGTTCTGGTACCACTAATGTAAAAACTCAACTTTTCAGCAAGCTATGGAAAAAATGGTGGAACCGCCACCTTCTGAAGGTGACGAGGCAACTATAATCGCAATGTCACCTCTTGCTGCAGTGGGTCTGTACATGTCCACTAACAGTGCCAAAAGCATGTTCCTGCGCAATACTAGGTTGGTTGTTAAGGCAATCTCGTCCAAACTGCCTCATGATCAAGATATGCAAGCTCAAAGCAATGTTATATCTGCGCTCCAGACACAAGTCCATTCCCTAACAGAGACCCTTTGTGAAACAAGCACAACCATTATTCGATGTCGTAAAGATATGCATGGTTTTGAAACCAGACTATCAGACATTTGCTATGTTGTTCAAGAGCCTAGGAGAAATGAAGGCGAATGTTATGGTGCTCCATCGAACAATACAACATGAAAACAAAACAGTGAGGTCAAATGAATTGAGCTTCTGAACTTCTGGTGGTACATTTATCTACCAGACTGTTAACTTTTATGCCAACCTTCCTTTTGTTTTATGGTTGTAGTTTTTTTGTTGTGATACAAAATTTGTTCTTAACGTGCAGCCACCGGCTGAAGAAAATAGCAAACCATTTTTGTGTAGTGTAGGGTGTTCCCTATATTTGCACTGGTGGCGAACTTTGATGCCCAGTGGATGTAATCTGTGCAATCGCCTTAATAGCCTAGTGTTAGTTTCGGGCTTATTTATTTCCTAGTCTTTTTTTTCCTGGTTTGCTACTGGCCGCAACAACCATGGGCCATATATGGACCATGGTAACCTTGACCCTGCTACATGCCATAGGATAAATGGGCCTCCAACGGGCCGTAGAATCGGTGGGCCTCGGGCCATCGGATAAATGGGTCCACATGGGCCGTAAACGGGTGTAATTGGTATTGGGCCAGCACGGTAACGGGCCGTTAACAGGCCAGAAGACAGCAAATGCTTAACTTTGTGACATGCATAACGGGTCGTTAATGGGCCAGAATATAGGATGGGCTGGAAACGGCGCAACGGGTTAACATGCCACAAACGGGCTGATTCTAGCCACGGGCCGAGTTTGGCCCATTAGGGGAACAAGTCAGTAACGGGCCGGAAGTAATCGAGGGCCGGAAAGGAGCCCAAGAACGTATGGGCCCTCAGTAGGCCGAAAGCTAACACGGGCTGGAAACGGCCCATCTGAATCATGGGCCGTTAATGGGTACAAAGAAATTTACTGTTCATTTTGGGCTAGAGTCACCGTGGGCCACCAAAGGGCCTAAAGATACGAAAGGCTTCATATGGGCCAAAAGACGTCGTGGGCCATACATGGGCCGAAAGTGAAACGGGCTGGTGTTATATTCGACGGCCCACATGACGTTGTTGGGCCGATTTCGGGAAGGCCCTAACGGGCCATGAGTTACGGGGGCATAAAATGGGCTATATGCAAACAAACCGTTAATAGGCTTTTCATGGGCCGGCCCGCTAACTTTTGACCAAGTCAAACGGGTCGGCCTTTGTAAGATAAATGGGCCAGTGGTGGGCCGTCGCACGTGTCGACATATCATAGGGCCTATCTGCCCAATGGCGAGCTCACACGTGTTTCCTTCGGCCAATAAGAATTTTACATGTGGAAAATACCCATTGGTCCGATCTATTAACGGGTTTTCAGATCCAAAACCGGACCCGATAGATTAACGACAACCCGTTATGGTGGATGCCACATGTCGGTTACCCTTGACGAAAGCACTTTCATGACGCGTCATTTATCGTCATGGAAGTGAACACTTCCGTGATGATAATTTTGGTATTGTCATGGAACACTTCTACGAAAGCACAGGTAAATCGTCATGGATTTACATACATGACAGAAAAGGTGACCTACTGTGACAAACACGTATCATCACGAAAGTGTATATTTTTGTAGTGTATACACCTTTAGGCTAGTGCGTGTGCTTCCTTGGAGCGTTGCTCTGTGTCCTGACCGGAAGGGTAATTGCTGCAGCTCTATCACGTTCAAGATTACTTGATCCCTCACCATCTGCTGAAGACCTAGGGTTGTCGGAATTAGATGAAGATACATCGCCTGAAGCATGAGGGCTGCCGCTGCTACTCGGCATCTACAGGGAACACATGCGAAACTCAGGAAAGGAGGATAAGCATAAAACTAACAACTTGGTATCAAGCTGTCTAAACATGTCATGCAATAATTTAGAAAATGTATGGCTTATTTGTTTAGTTTATGTGACTCGAGCGCCCGCGATCTGTAAATCGACAGTAACTTATTGGAACAAATATAGCTTATATGTACTAGTTGGGAAGGTAGATAATGAACATATATACTCTCTCCGTTATTTTATAGCCAATTTGGGAACATACGAAACGAAATAGGAAGTGGGATTGTGAGGAAATATGCCTCACCGCGATGGAGAGCAGTAAGTAACAGGTTTCTTTATGCAAACCCGGCCGGACCACAAGAGAGGCGAGGGTTACAGGATCGATTTGCTCGAGGGTGGCTGGCGAGCAAACGACGACGGCGAGGCGCGGGCAGCCGCGTGTTGGTAATGGCAGTGGAGGTAGGCTCAATGCTGAAGAGCGGGCACACGGCTGGGGTGAGCACGCTGGCGCTGAGAGGGTTCTGCTATGGATCTGAGGGAGGGGGAGCTGGCGATGGAGATTGGGTGGACTAGTTGAGTGAAACGCGGGCGGGCGGTGGGGGAGTGTTGGCGGCCTTGGTGAAAAGGGTGAAAAAAATCCCTGGTCACCGCGCGGAAAGGCCTATGCAAACGGTTGCCTCTAAGCGCTCGTGTGCATAAAGAGAATAATTTCGTTTGAAATGAAGACGTACTAATTTTGAAATGAAGACGCGAGTTCATCATTTCGCCCCTAAATTTTTCCCACGTTAAGAAATCACCATTATACCACGGGTTTGATTTGCTACCGCATTTTCGGTCTCATATGCTATATTTGAGACATTTTTCGGCATTTACCGTGCATTTTGGCATATAAATCAAATCCTTGCCGGACTGCATTTGTTGTCGAAAGGGATGAGGATTCTCGTTCGATCTGGGAGCATGCAACGGTGCGGACGTACGATCCGTGGGGTTTGGGTTCTGGCCAATCAGAACGCATGACTCAGATCATGTGCGCAGCAAGGGGGGCATCGGCCACGGTTTGGTAGGCACACGGCTTTCATGAGTGAACCATGTGCTATGTGAAATTTTTTACGTGAACTAACAACATATTTTCGTTTGAATGAAAACAAGAGTTCATCGTTTTGCCTCCAAATTGTTTTCCACGGTAAGAAATCACCATTGTACCCTATGGTTCGATTTTCTCGTGCATTTTAGGTATCGTTTCCTATATTTGAGTTGTTTGCTATAGTCGCAATTACACGTGGGTGCTAGCTAGCAAGATCATTTGTGTGTCGCTTTGGGAGTTTTCATTCATTATTCGAGAAACGGGAAAAAAATTCAAACAGTTTGACCGCAGGGTGCGGCCAGAGGCGTAAGCCTTGTTGGTATTCTACTTATAGGAAATGCAAATAGAGTCCGGAAATAATGAAAATCCGTGTGTCACCGTGGCGTGCTCACAGGATCCCATGGAATTTTTTTGGTAAAGGTGGCACAAGTTTTGATGCTCACACCTTCCAAGTCGGAGCATCTCACAAGAAGGATCATAGTTTCCAAAAGGAGACGCCACACTTCGGACTCCAATCATGAGTGACTACATCGTTCCGCCTCGAATTGTTTTCACGGTAAACAATCACGTATATACCTAGGTTTGATTTTCTGGCCCATTTCAGGTCTGCTTGCTATATTTAAGTCATTTTTTTACTCTTACCTTGCATTTAGTGCATATAAATTCAAAACCATTCTACAACTACATCTGGGTGTTAGTTAGCAAAGAAGGTGTACAAATCATTTGTGTGTCGCTTTGTGAGTTTTCATCCATTGTTCCAGAAACGGGGAGAAGTTCCAAACATTTCAGCCGCGAGGTGCGGCCACCAGCGTGGCCAGTTGGTATTTTAATTACAGGGAATTCACATGGAGTCTACCATCATCAAAATCGGTGTGTGCCCGTGGCATGCTCTCACGACCCCGGGGAAAAATTGGTAAAGTTTGGCACAAGTTTTGATGATCGCTCCTTCCAAACCGGAGCATCTCACATGAAGGACCATGGTTTCGAAAAGGAGACGTGTCAATTCAAAGTCCAGTGGTCGATGACTTCATCATTTGGCCTCATAAAAATTTCCATGGTACACAATCACCATTATACCAAGGGTTTCATTTTCTAACGCATTTCAGCTATCGTTTCCTATATTTAAGACATTTTTTGAATTTAACGTGCAATTTGTGGATATAAATAAAATCACAACCGGAACTGCATGTGTTGTCGAAAGGGATGAGGTTCACCGTTCGATCAAGGAGAATCCAACGGTGTAGACGTACGATCCGTGGGGTTTCGGTTTTGGCCAATCAGAACGCACGACTCAGATCACGCACCTGGCAGGGGGCCATCGGCCACGGTTTAGTGGATACATGGCTTTCTGAGTTAACTGTGTGCTATTTGAAAACATTTACATTAACTAACAACATATTTTCATTTGAATGAAAACATGAGTTCAGTGTTTTGCCTCCAATTTTTTTCCACGGTAAGAAATCACGATTGTACCCTATGGTTCGATTTTCTGGTGCATTTTACCAGGTGCAGGCCTGGCTAGCAATGTCAAACTTTGAATATGCAAAAAAAGAGATCTCGTTTGCTATATTTGAGTCATTTTTTGCATATATGTATATATATATATAGTCACAACTACACGTGGGTGTTAGTAAGATCATTTGTGTGTCGCTTTGCGAATTTTCATTCATTGTCCTAGAAACGGGAAAAAACTTCAAATAGTTTGGCCACAGGGTGCGGCCAGAGGCGTAGGCCTTGATGGTATTTTAATTTCAGGAAATGCATATAGAGTCCGGAAAACAACAAAAATCATTCTGTCACGTTGCCGTGCCCTCACGATCGCCTGGAAAAATTTGGTAATGTCTGGCACAAGTTTTGGTGCTCGCACCTTCCATACCAGAGCATCTTTCGGCATCTTGGGAACGGGGTACCCAGACTTGCCTGCCTGCAGCCCACGGCGTGGCTTCACCAACGGCCCGGTATGGCCCAACATCGACAACAACAACTCAAGACCCTCGCGAGGGGCCGAGCCTCGCGAGGCGGACGACACCAAGACCTCCCTGGGGGCGGCCTCACTAGGCTCGTTCCCGAGGAGCGGAGATATCTATGGAAGGGGCACCTCGCGAGGTCCGCGTGACGTGAGCCATGACGACCAAGGACAGGCCGGCGCCAGCAGGGGTAGTGTACCAGTTTCCTCTTTGGTGCTAAAGAGGCAAGCGCGGGCGAGGAGTCTCGAGGCATCAGGCAAAGGTTTCATATCAGTGCAACAAGACCAAGACCAGCAGGACGGCAGGATGGAGGTCACCACAGAGCCCACAGCAGCATCACCACTAGAGCCTTTGGCAGGCGAAGACCACCTTTTGTCAGGATAACTTGTACTAGTTGTCCCCCTTCAAACTTGGCCGTAGTGGGATCCCTTCCTGCCTAACATTTGGAAAGAGGACTAGGTCCTCTATAAATAGGACTACCCAACACCATAGGAAGGGGATGGATCATTCGGATCACCCTCACACAGACCAGCTCACCGAGCCTAAGAACACTTCTCCTCCGGAGGCTGCTCGTCCATTGTACTAGTTCATCCCTTGCCCTCGAGGCAATCCACCACCACCACACTGGAGTAGGGTATCACACCACAACGGTGGCCCGAACCAGTATAAATCTCTGTTTCTCATGTTCTTCAGGTTCGTCGAGCTAGGCCGTGAGATCGTTGAGCGAGCAATCGAGGGAGAGAGTGAGTTCTTCGTGCGCACCCCAGAGTTCGAACCTCACAAGGGTTTGCCGAAACCCAGAATCCGACATTTGGCGCGCCAGGTAGGGGTCCGCCGAAGCTTTCTCCTCCACCAGTCGACCTTCCATTGCCCCGTGGATCCGATGTCTGATGATCCAAGGACCCACGTTATCGGGGATATACCCCGCAGTATGACTCGGCCGGAGTTATGACCCGGCTGGGACTTGGTATTTCATTGGTAAACCGCCCGAGGACTAACGATTCACTGATGACCCAGCCGAACCTGGTGACCCATTGGTAAGCCGGCAGACAGTGGTAAGCCGACAGACAGTTGTAAGCCGATAGACAGTGGTAAGTCAGCAGACAGTGGTAAGCCGGCAGACAGAGTCGCCTAGGGTTAATAAGCCGGAGACGTTAAGAAGCCCAATACGTTAAGAAGCCCATGGAGGAAGCCCGTGATAAAAGGTCATAATAGTTTAAGTCTTAGTCCGCCTAGGACTCTACATGTAACCCGCCCCTTCAACTTATATAAGGAGGGGCAGGGCACCCCAAGAGAGGAGATAATCTCTAAGGCTACATACAACAAAGTGGACCTGGCTTATGCGGCGACTCCCTCATGAGCATAATGAGACCTAGCCACAAACAAGATGTAGGGTTATTACCGGATGATGTTTCCCGGGGCCTGTAGCTGTCTAAACCCTTGTCTTGTGTGTTAATCCACCTCGCGTCTCTCATTCCGATCAACCCCTCTCAAGCTACCACATAGATGCGTTGGCCTCATGACTAAGTCCTCACACTAGGACATCTGCCGTGACAAATCCACGATAGTTAGCGCCCACCTTGGGGCCTGCGCACGATGGTGTTGAGTTCTTGGAGGGATCTTCCCAGGGTTTCGAGAAAGTTCGCAATTTTTCAGATGAGCCGGTTTGGAAGGATTTACGTCAATTCAAATTCATCTGTCCAGATTAAAGATCTGTGAGATTTAAGGTTTAGGAAAAATTAGGGTTACGCCTGTGCGTCACCATAAGCCGCCGAGATCAACAGAAGTGTTTCTGCTGTAGCTAGACATCAGATGATTATTGGAGATTTCCAAAGCAGTTGACATAGTTCGGCCGTAGATTCAGTAGCCGGGTTTTATTGGCTGCTATGTAATACATCAGTTCACAATGGATCGAGCCCCGAAGCATTTCATTAAGCCATGGACAAAGCTACATCAAGAATTAGATGCAGTTGCTACATCTCATCAAAACCAACTATGACCCGGAGATGGATTGGTCAAACCCCCGCGACCAGGAGGTGGACATGTCACGGGCTCCGTCTTCGCGGACGGACCGCTCTGGCCTCCGCCGGGTTACCTTCGCTGCTGTCAAACCGTCATTGAGCCGGGGCCACCGCCGGCTAGTGGGCTGCCATGTTTAAATTGCCTCGCTGCTGTGAAAGGACGCAGTCGTGTCCCATTTTCCAGCGCCGAGGTCACTGCCACGACCCCTTCTTCCAACACGCCAGCGCCGCCGCAAGTCGCCGTTCCTACGGCCTTGCATCTACCACGAGCCGCCGGTGCAGCAGGTCCTCTGCCGCCCTGTATGAGTTGCCCCATTGTTGAGGGTCGCCGGTGCCGCTTCGCCTCGTCTCCGGTTCGACAAGCCTCTCGGTCGCCTCTTACGTTGCAGCGTCACCGAGCCGCCGTCACCGAGTCGCTAGCACTCCCTCTGCCACGGCTCCTACTTCCGGCTCTCCTAAGCCACCCGCTCGATGGTTCCGCTTTGCCGCGCCGTGCTGCTCCTCCCCTCGCTGTTGAGCTGCTCTGCGCGCGACCCTACCTCCGGGTCACATCCAGTTCGAGCTGCCGCACCCATGAGCCGCTCTCGTCGTAGCCTGCCGCGGCCCCGCTGTACTGGCCAAGTCGTCACCGTGGCCCACCGGTTTCTGACTTGAAGCCAACCGCCGCCTCGTCAAAGTCGCTGTCGCGGCCAGACCAAATCGCCAACAGCCATCGGCCGCTTCCGCACCCCCGTCGCCTCACCTTAAACCACCATGGCAGAGTGAGCCGTCGTCCGCCTCGCCATGAGCTGCCGCCACCGACACGCGCTGAGCTGCCACTGCTATGACCCGCCAGTCTCCACCTTGCTGAGGGCCTCTTCAACCACTGCCGCCTCGGGCTATGACGAGAGCCGCCTTGCCGCGGGCCTCCCCGCGCCAGCTCAATCATGCCTGGTCGCGCTGCTCCGATCCTATGACCCGCCCGCATGCACTGCCTGTCTCTTCAAACCGCTGCAGCCGGGTGCCTAAAGGAAGGAAAAATTCTATGACCTGGAAACCCAGCCACGATTAAGTGGAGGGTCAACCAAGTCTGCGGCAACTCGCACGGCTGCATTCTGAGATGCCGGCCACCACTGCCAAGCCACCGTGGCCTTGCGAGTTGCCCGCTGTCAGGTCCCATGTACGAGCCAAATCACCGCGCCACCTCCGTGCAACCCGGCCGTAGCCGCCCTTGCTTTGAGCCGCCGCGGATTAAACCGCCGCCCCGGCCGGGTCACCTCCGGTGCACCAACCTCAACCCGCAAGTCGCCGCTGTGGCCCCAAGCCGCTGTCCACCTCTGCCACCTCCGTCGTTGGCGTCCGTTGTGGTCGTTTTGAACCGCCCGCGTGTTAAGCCAGCCTTGCCTCTGCACAAATTGCCGGGATCCTTCAATGATCTTCGCTCTTCGGCCCCGTTAAATCGCCTCGTCGTTGCCAAGTCGCCGTGCCCGCGGTCCTGAGCCACCAAGCTGTTTCACGCCTCACCTGTTAAGCCGCCTCTTCATCACCGGCTCTGCCCGTGCTGCTCTGGTCTATGCTCTGCGCTGCTTATCTCGTGCAGACAAGAGGAGGAGGAGTTGACCCAGTGTGTAAAGAGGAGTTTTGGCAGTATTTGGCAGGATCCTCTAGGGGGTCAACATAAAAACGCTTTGGATAAATATATGGATCAAAGGGAATTCAGTAACAGTACTGAAAAGTTATCTACGGACAGATGATCCATCGTCAAAATGAATCAGGTGATATTCGTCTAAGTCTATTTTATTAGCACAATATTGTTTTCGTCAAAGAAACAAATACTTTGATATGTATCTTTTTTGTATGCAGGACAATTATTTACTTCCAAATGGCGTTATGTCGCGGAAGTTTGTCCTTACCGTGCCACTCAATAGAAGCACCCAAGCTGCTGACCTTGTAGACCAATCCATATCAGCATATCAAGGTCGCACCTTCTCATACAAGCTGCCCAATAGATGTTTGCAAACCGCCGCCCTGCGGTCCGGTTTATTCCAACAAAATCTGGAGCAAATAATGATACCAGCTTCCGCCCATACCGGATGACTCAATGGACAGGCGCGCAAGTCACCACCACTACATTTTTGGGTAATTTCAACAACCAGCTGGGATGAAACACTGGCCGGATTACTGACACAAATCATACGGGATCATTTATAACCCGTCGAGATTCAACATATTCCAGCAATCCGCTGTTCAACTATATGTCGGTTCATATCACGGTCAAGTATGGAGAGTCTCAAGCCAGCTCCTCGAGTTGTCTTAAGACTTGGGGGCTACAATGACATGACTCGGCCAATTCAAGAACTCCGGGTCATTGGAGGGAAAAATAACCCGGCTCCGGAGGCTACTGCCCTATTGGTGAAAATTTGAAGGTCGTCAGAAAATTTCCGGCTTAAAAAAGTGCCTGAAAATCATAAAATTCCGGCTCAATAGAAGAATTCCGGGTTATTAGGAAAGATTCTGGTTCAAAATCCGGCTCAAGGGAAATCTATCTCCCACAAAGCTTTGAAAGCTCTCAATATCCGGTTTAAAATTCTGGCTCAAGAAGACTTAATCTCTTGCAAGGTTCGAGTTCTTAGAAAATTAAAGGTTGCCGAAGAGGACCTGCTGCCATGATGCGCGGTTCAAGCATGGGTATCCTGCCTTATTAGCTTATACACCCTGTTACAAATTACATGGGGGCTTCCTGCTCAGTGAGCATAGCAATAAATACCCTTTGATCCGGCTTATAGGCTGGGCTGTAAAAATCACATGGGGCTTCCTGTTGAAACATAGGTGTATTCACCAAAGAGAACATAGCTTTACTACCCTCTTGACTGGCTTGGAACACCAGGTGTATTCACCAAAGTTTCCGGGTTATCCTGTTCAAACATAGGTGTATTCACCAAAGAGGACATAACCTTTTAATTGGCTTGGAATGCCAGGTGTATTCACCAAAATTTCCAGGTTATACTGCTTTGTAGAGTCTGCCACTCCGCCCAGGTAATCCTGGAATGACCCGCTGAACTCTTGACAGTCAATCTTATAGACCCTGAACTTGTCAACGTTAAAACGGCGGTTTGTCATGTGAGGCCCGGCTTACAAGGTGTAAAAGGTTAACTCAGTGGCTTGGCGGCCCATGAAAGCACTTGAAATTTAGGCTTGGCGGCCTATGAAAGCCTTGTTTTGTTTGGTTTGTTATTTTCTTTGAACATTTTTTGGATTCATATTTGTACCATATTGACATATGGTTTGAAACGATTCAGGCCATGTAGCCTTGATTATATGACTCATCATTGAGCATCTTTGGGTTTGATAACCTGTCCTGATAGAGGGCGTCAAGTTGCCAGGATATCTTTGCCTTGAGTAATCAAAATCATGATATTGCATGCCTACGGGTCAATACCCGCGACGGATTATAATTATTCAGGTATCACCATGATGTCAATCTCCAAGTATGTTTTTCAATAATGGTATGAGTATGCGCGGTTTGATAACCCGCCCCGGATTTGGACGTTAAGTCGCCAGTATATTTTGGATTGCGCCATTGGAATTCAGGCGCTTATAAATCATTGGATTATTACCCTCACTGGGCATGGCAATGTAAGCCAATAGTATAAATCAATCCTACAGGTATGTTTTCCTGGTTATATGAATATGCGAGGTTTGATCACCCGCCCTGGCTCTTGACTTTAAGTTGCCAGTATGTTTAGGCTTGAATGGCCTTAATGCTAGTCTTTTCCATAATTGCATAAGACTATATTATGTTTGGGTTGTTACCCGCCCTGGCTTTTGACGTTAAGTTGACAGGGAATATGTTGTTTAAACTCTGTGCAGGATTTGCAGAACTATGACTTATATAAATGATTAAGTTCAAGCTCATCATCAAAATTGATGTTTCAAAAGGGTTATCCATTCTGGATTTTCTCAATGGCTATAAGCCGCCAGGTTATAAAAATTCCGGCTTACAATGAATGCGCATTAAGTCGCCATTGGCCAATAGCCACCGAGTATTTAAACTCCGGATGTACTTGTCAACCGATAAGGTATTCACATCTTTCATAGCCAAAATTGGCTGGATTTTCATCATGATATTGAATGATTGAGGATTTCATCCGGATTATATTATTCAAATCTTGAATAGCAAACATGGCTGGATTTTTATTATGGTTATCAATAATCGGTATTATGATTGAGGTTTTCAAAGTCGCTCTAGCGCAATGGCTATTATTTTATCAATGAATATGATTTATTCTACAATGGAAGGAATAGTCCCGAGTCGCTGCAGGCTTACGACCCGGCACTTGGAGGCTACATTATTCAAGTTGAGATTACATCAAATATGCAAGTCCCATGTCACTGTCAGCATGCACCATGGCACTTGGGGGCTAATGCAAAGTCATTTGTACTTGCCTTATTGAAGACCCGACTCATCACATCGTAATGAGCCGGCCCTTGGGGGCTACCAATTGCTCCTATTAAAATTCAAGGTACACAAGTTAAATCCACTATATTGAAGGGTCCATTGCTCAGTTGGTAAAGCACAAGGCTCTTAACCTTGTGGATGTGGGTTCAAGCCCTGCGATGAAGGCTACATCATATGATGTTATTTTCGATGATCATATTTACAAAGTCCCTGCTCATTATTGCGTAATGACCCAGCCCTTGGGGGCTACACTGGTTGAAGTTTTTATGAGCATAAAGCAATTACAAGTCCCAGGTTGCTGCAAGCATGACAACCCGACACTTGGGGGCTACCTATGTGGAATATTAAGTTTATGACTAGTGACTGAGATGAACAACCTGGATTTCTTCAAGGTTGTGACATTTATATTGAAGCAAGTCCTAAGCTGTTACTATGCTCCCTTCTTAAGACTTGGGGGCTACAAGTGATATGCATATAAGGGAGGTACATTTTCAAGCTTGATGTTAGCAACAATTATGACCCGGTGCCATCAATATTTACAAACCGGCAATTTAGGCAATGTTAAACCGGCAAGTTCTACATCTTCAAGCCAGCTGAAAATCAGATGAGTATTTCAAGACCAATTTTTTTGTTAAGCATTGGGAGCTGAATCAAATGAAATATTCTTCACAATATTTTTCTATGAGAAACCAATGTCAGCAAATTATTATGAGGTTGGCCTATTGATCCGGACTTTTCAGAAGAAGGAAATAACAAGGACTTAAGGATGATCAGGATCAGTTTAACATGGATAAATCCAAATTAAACTGGGGGCTAATGTCAGGGATATACCCCACAGTATGACCCAGCCGGAGTTATGACCCGGCTGGTTCTTGGTATTTCATTGGTAAACCGCCCGAGGACTAACTATTCACTGATGACCCGGCCGAGCCTGGTGACCCATTGGTAAGCCGGCAGACAGTGGTAAGCCGGTAGATGGTTATAAAACGGCAGACAGAGTCTCCTACGGTTAATAAGCCCGAGACGTTAAGAAGCCCAAGACGTTAAGAAGCCCATGGAGGAAGCCCGTGATAAAAGGTCAGAATAGTTTACGTCTTAATCCGACTAGGACTCTACATGTAACCCGCCCCTTCAACTTATATAAGGAGGGCCAGGGCACCCCAAGATGGGAGATAATCTCGAAGGCTAGATACAACAAAGGGGAGCCGGCTTATGCGGTGACTCCCTCATGAGCATAATGAGACCTAGCCACAAAGAGCATGTAGGGTTATTACCGGATGATGTTTCCCGGGGCCCGAAGCTGTCTAAACCCTTGTCTTGTGTGTTAATCCACTTCACCTCTCTCATCCCGATCAACCCCTCTCAAGCTACCACATAGATGCGTAGGCCTCACGACTAAGTACTCACACTAGGACATCTGCCGTGACACACGCCGACCACTGGGCTGCCTGGCCCGCCCGGGCGTCGCCGACCTCCCAAGAAGACCTCAACTTCGCACTCCATGCGGCTCGCGCACCGCCAAGCACACCCGGGCATGGACGACACGGGCCAGCACCCACCGCCCTTGCGTCGCGACGCGCGCGCGCCACTGCACGATCTACAAGCTACGTCGCGGCAACGGAACTACACATCCGACGGGAACAGGCGAACATGCGAGCCGCGCTCATCGTGGCGCGGGAGCTGCTGCGATGCAGGTTGGCGGAGAGCGGCCTTGATGCACTGCTAGAGCGCATTGCCGAGCTGCTGAACGCCGCCTGCAGAGATACGCCGCCTTTCTGCTCCTTGACCATGCCTCAAGTTGTGGCGGAAGCGCGCGCGAGACCCCGTCGAGCTCGCACACCCCCTGGGCATCAGGGGGACCCGGCGACACCCACGCAGGCCTTGGCGCAGGCCGTCCTGCCTCGGCAGCGCTACCACCAGGAGGGAGAAGTGCAGGCGGTCCACGACGAGGACATGCCGGGACGCCACCCAGCGACCGCCAGAGCTAGCTGCCACGACTAGCGGCTCAAAGGGCGAAGCACCTAGGTAATGGTCCAGGCGGGGCGTCCGCGGACGCCTACGTGCCTCGCATGGTGAACCTGGAGTATCTACCGGGGGAAGGCCCTGACCTGTTCCCCGAGCCAGGATGGGTGAGTGGAATGCCCGAGGCACGGGTCTTCCATGAGTCGCCCGGAGGCTTCGCCGACCCCTTCAGTGATGACGACGGTGTGGTACATCCAATATCTCAGGAGCAAGCTTACGCTAACCGTGTACTGCACGAGAACCAGGCCGCAGTAGCAGATGGAGACCCCAGTGCGGTGGCCCTGCATCCGGCGGGAGTAGTGCTCTGGTGGCTGCACGGGGAGGCCGGAGCCAGGCCCTCCCCGCGCCGCACGAAACAGGGCGCTGCACAGAGGTAGGTCCTCTGCCGGGGGAAGTGTCGGTGAGCCTTCCCAACCGGCAAAGTGCCCGTGGTCGCCGAGGGCGCCGCTAGCATCCTCCTTGCCCCTTGGTCTCGTCCTGGTTTCCGGACGCCCCAATGGTGGTCGGGGGTGGCGCAGGGCGGGGCCCTCGCCTGGCGATATGAAGTAAGGCTCGCGCCTGTGAAGGTCTCCGCTCGTGACACGCTCATGTAATAAAGAGCGGGGTTGTACACACCCCGGAGTCTCCGGAGTGCCGCCCTCGGGCCTCGGGGGCTCCCGCCCACGTCCTAGTGGAAGCACCATGCTCCATGCTGGCCGTCGATACTCACTACTAGGGAAAACCCTAGTAGTAGCGCTTGTTTTATAACTAGTAGTAGCACTGGTACCATCGCTACCACTAAGGCGCTACAGCTAACTAGTAGCAGTAGCACTGGAAAGGGAGCGCTACTGCTATACCTAGTTAGCAGTAGCGCTTTCCTTTGGACAGCGCTACTGCTACTAGTAAGTAGCAGTAGCACTTGTTCTAAAAAGCGTTGCTGCTAACTTCTCATGTATTTTTAAAAATACAGCTTATTTTCGTTGTGTGGTTTTATATACAGTACTTTCATCATATGATTTTATGACCATGATTACTTATTATATATAACAGTGGGTGAAATGAACGTGGAGTAGATTCAAGTGGAGGCAACATGTGGTGCATGTCGAAAGTACTACACTAATCCAAACTTGATCTAGTTTGGATTAGTAGTACTTTCGATGTGCACCACTTGTTGGCTCCACTTGAATCTAATCCATGTTCATTTCACCTACTGATATATATAATAACTCATCATGCTCATATAACAACTTAGCATCATGCATCATCGATCATAATAATAAATAACTCATCATTGGTATCATAATAACAAGTCATACTCATCATCATCGATCATACAACTTCTACTCGATACCACATCATCATCATAGTCATCTAACCAATCCTACTTAGTTGTTCTTAGCACATGATCATGAGTATTATTAACTAGGACCTACTACCTTATCTTAGGTAAAATAGCATAAGACAAGATAGGCCATGACTGGCCATTATGGAGAATGCAGATTATCCTGTCTCCAGTTCTTGCCTTTCACACAATGTTGCTTCCAAGTAGCTCCTTACGATTGTCCATACATTTTTTCCATTCTTTGATTTTCATATCTTCACTTGTTTTAGAAATCCGATATGGACAGGTGAGATTCGTAGGATGACATGTCCGTATGTTCAAAACATCAAGGCGACCATTCTGATACATCAGATGAGGCACACAATCCTTCGGGATTTTCTGTTGAAAAACATAGTAATAACTTCGTAGTTAGCAATGTAGTTAAGTTTTAAAAGAATTTATGCAAAAGATGCACAGATGTCGTAATAGTAAAAAAATCTTACCATGGCATCTCCATGGATGTTACGTAGTTCAACACGTGCACTAGTGGCACATATTGACCATAATGCTGAGGAGTTCTATAATAGATATTGTAATTCTCAAGATCAGTACAAAATGTGTCCAGATGATTTTTCTCCTGATAAGTTAACTCAGAGCCATCGGTGTAGTAGGTTCTATCTACCATGTTCCACACATTGTTTGAAGAATGAAAATAAGCTGTCAATGGAAATAAGCTGCCAACTGTTTTGTAATGAACAATATAAATTAGTTAATAACTATGTTTGAGAAACTCACATAGCGGTAGAATTGGAAGTGTATCAACAAGGACCCAAATGTCCATATTGTCTTGGTTGATGTCAGGATCACCAAGATCCATGGTGACAAGCATACCCTCATAAAAACCATACATCTTGCAAAGTGCTTCCCAATTTTTGCAACCAAAATGGGTTACGCTCTCAGAATTATACAGATTTACTTCAAAATCCATACCATGATGGGTCCTTAGGTGAATTTTCTTTGTTTCGAAATTTTCATGGTCTTCAAAATCCATCCTCTCCAAGACATAGCGTCTTGCATGGCATGGGATAAGCTACTCGAATTGTAAAAGATGAAAATTACACGTTGAAATAGTTGAAGTCATGCTTAATTGCGAAAAAAACACTTGTCATCATTGCGTACTGTTTCAACATCGAAGGTCTCCTGGAGCTTAATGCTGAAGTGTCGATCTTCGTCCAGGTGAGGCCTGTGGCACAGACCTAGGTCGTCGTTGCACCAGCTGCACTCCCCCACTTTCGTTGTCCAATGACGACATTTCCTATGTTCATAATTCAAAGATTAAACTTGTACAATTCATTATATGTACTACAAAAATTAAATTAGATCATTATCATTCATCACGGGTTGACTATCGGTCTGTCGAGTCTTTTTCTTGAAAACTCTCAGCTTGCGTGGTGTATACATTCGACTGTTGGTGATGGTCGCTCCTCCTTTCGTTCCCAAGTGCATTACACCAAAATGTGTAGCACACGGGAGCGAAGGAGAAGCGACCCCCACGACAACAGTCGGGATTTTTCGTCCTCTCATATGTGGTGGAGACTCTCACTCACTGATTCCTCTCTGACATTTGCGACCGTCGGTGATGGTCGTTACTCCTCCTTCCCCTAGTGCATAACAAAGGTCTAGCACCCTGACAAGAAGGAGAAACGACCCCCACGACAACAGTCGGGCTTCTTCGTCCTCTCTCATATATGGTGGATACACTCCCTCACTGATTTTTTGACCTTCGGTGATGGAGCCTCAACAGACTTAAAGTCAACCCTAAATGTCGTTTAATTATTTTTCTAGAAAATCGAGGCCACTCGATATTTCCTACATATTCTAGCACAAGTCATGCCAGAATTCACGAAAAATCCGGCATGACCTTTGCTAAAAAAGGACATATCGAGCGCCTAAAATTTGCCGGAACGGAAATTAATCAACACTACGGCAAAACATAGGCCACTATAGGAGGTGTAACCTGCAAACATGGTCGACCACTTGGGCAAGCACATGTCCTATTTGAGCGACACAACATATACATGTTTATATCTACATCATATGAGCATTCAAACTTGATGGAGTAGTTTTCCAATTTGAGCATTCAATAAGCAAAACCAAATTGTAAAATAAATTAGTATTCAATTAGCATTCATTCAATAAGCAAAACTAAATCATCTCTTTCGTCCGTACATCGTCGAATATTATCACTAATAGATCTCAAATAGTATCATAAATATAACATCACTAATACAGCTAAAACCGTAGTGAACGACGGGTATCGACGTGGGCGGTGGACACCCAAAGAGAAGGAACCATCACAGGATCATAGCTTCAGTGAGATCCCTGAAGAACCTATCAGGTATTGGAGAACCTGCCCTGCAACGCAACCATGTAGCAACAGACGTGCTCGTCCTCCTCACTGACACGGTGATGTACCACCTCCGCGGGGTCCTCAAGCCTCTGCACACTGGCCCACGCGACCGCCACCAAAGAAGGTTCAGGTCAACGACGGGCTGGCTCCTCACCAAGCTGCGCCTCCCGGATGGTAGCACCTCCCAGTACCATCCCGGCGGAGCCCAGTCCCGGACATGGCTCCTCACCAAGCCCAGGCCTCCTCCACCGAGTCGACGACGAGGATGCGGGATAGGCATCATCAACGTCGATGCGGGAATAATTGCTTTAACTAAAAAAATAACAACAAGTGTGACACCTAAAACACCTAAATTCTATTAACTACACCTAATTAAAAACCTACATTTTGAACATGATTCGATCATAACTAGGGTTCATACTACATTATTCTAAGATTAAACACCTAAAATACCTAAATTAAATTAACAACATGGGGTGGCTGCTCTCACCTCGATCGAGGTCGAAGGGGGTCGGTGACGGGGACGACAACGGGGATGATGTAGGGGCTCCTTGATTTCTGCAAAAACAAAATATAAACAAAAACATTATTATCGTCATCTTAGGACTTAGTGAAACTCCATAAGCTACATTAAATTATTCTATTCAAATTTACTTATTCAAAATTTCTAAAAATTTCCTATTCTATTCAAAAGACCTACATTTACTTATTTTTTTCAATTTCATATTTTATTCTATTCAAATTTACTTATTCAAAATTTCTAAAAAATTCCTATTTTATTCAAAAGACCTACATTTACTTATTCTTTATTCTTTTCAAATTACTTATTCAAAATTTCTAAAAACAAAATATACTAAAAACATACATTTACTAAAAACAAAAACCTACATTTAACAAAAACTAAAACCTATTTACAGAAAGGGGGAGGAGGAGGTGGGAGGAGGCCAGGAGGAGGAAGGAGCAGGAGGAGGGAGGAGGAGGGGAAGGAGGAGGGAGGAGGTCAGGAGGAGGAAGGAGGAGGAGGAAGGAGGGGAAGGAGGAGGGAGGAGGAGGAGAGAGCAGGAGAGAGCAGGAGAGGGAGGAGGGAGGAGGAGGAGGGGCCGCTGGAGAGGGAGGGGAAGGATCGGAGGGGGCCGTCGGCGGAGAGGGAGGAGAGAGGAGGGCCGTGGGAAGAGGGAGAGAGGAGGGCGGCGAGAGGAGGAGGAGGGAGGGAGGGAGGGGAGGACGGCGAGAGGAGAAGGGAGATACCTTGGGGGAGTCGGCGATGGCGGCGATGGCGGGCGACGGCGGCGACAGGTGTGCAGCGAGTGAGTGTGTGAGGGAGAGTGAGGGACGCGTGCGGGGCGCCGGGTGTGGATAAGGTAAGCATGGTCATAGCGCTTTTTACACATAAGCCCTACTGCTATTTAGCAGTAGCGCTTGTCAGAAGATAGTGCTATTGCTATGTTCAATAGCAGTAGCGCTTTTTAAATACGAGCGCTACTAGTATACCTACACTGCCATGCAACCGTTGGCAACTATAGTAGTAGCGTTTTTTATAACACAAGCGCTACTGCTACATGAATAGTAGTAGCGCTTTTCAGTGACAAGCGCTACCGTTATTTAGCAGCAGTGCTTCCTTTTGTAAAAAGGGCTACTACTAAGCTCCTGTGTATACGCATTTCCCTAGTAGTGGCTGTCCCCCAAAGACTATGCTCACGGCCAGTGAAAGCACTTAGCTCCGCGCTGGTAGGAAGACAAGAAGACTAGCTAGGTGCCGGACGCAGCCATTTGCTTTAATCCGCTTTTCTGTAACTCGATTCGCCGCCCTTTTGGATTGAACTTGAAGTCTTTTTTATTGTTGTCAAGTGTGGGGGCAGTCTTCTTTGTTCGAATGGATTTCTTGCGTTTTGGTTGCGTGCTTTATTTCGAGGCTCGCGCCTGCTACCCTTCCCCTTGCGAGCGCCTCGCGAGCTGGGGGCTGGGAGTGGTATGCGCGCGTCGACCGCGCTCAGGCAAGCCCGGGCTGCGGCAAACCCCCCCAGGACCACCGCGCACACACCCTGCCATGGTCTGGCATTCGCTCCTCGCGAGGCCCTCTCGGGCGGATCATCAGGCTCCTTGGGAAATCTAGAACCTCGCAAGCCCTCGGAGGGATCCCCTCAGGAGAAAAGCACATCGGCAACCACAAAACTAGCTCAAGGCCCGCTTGGATCAAGGTAATTATAGCAGCAAGCCTGCTGAGGGGCTCGTGAGCTTGCAGAAGCATGTTTCAAGTCCGGCCTAAAAATAGAACATTAATCTACATACATGAGGGGCTCCCCCTCCAAAATGCTCTTACGCCTCGCGAGGCCGTGTCCAAGTCTTTCCGTGCAGGTTCAAGTGAGGGAGCGCAGGCTCAGTTGGACATGCCACTCGCAGCGTCGTCCTGATCGCTCTCATACGCGCTGCTAGCGCTGCCGCTTGCGTCGTCTTCACCATCATCAACCGTGCTGTCCTAGTCTGCCGCGACCACCACCGTGTCGTCCTTGGTGGCGAAGGCCCTGACCAGAGCGTCCACGTTATCATCCACCCAGCGCGCCAGGTTATCCCGCATAGCTCCAGGCACCGGGGCGATGGCAGCGTCGGAGTCGAAGTGGGGGTCGAGGTTCTAGAGATGACTGAAGACACTGGAGAACGCACGCCCAAGGAGGCCTCGACTCCTTTCCTCAACAAGCTCCCACTGAGCTTCAGCCTCCAGGAGCTTCAGCTTCAGGCCGTACCTATTGGCATGATCTGCGCGAGCCTTCGCTACCCTCCGGTCAACCTCCTCCTGGATCCCGGCTTCGCACGCATTGACGGTGTCTTCAGCCGGGGCCACCTAGCGCTCCCTCGTCTCTAACCGCTCAAGCTCGAGGCTGCGCTCCGAGGCCTCCAGCATCAGCACCTCCTCGCGCTTCAAAATCTCCTTCTCTTCGGAAGGCGCCCCCCTCATCGACGCCAAGATGGCTCTGTGCGCCTCGACCTGCTGCTCCAAGGTAGCGTTCAAGGCCCGGAGCTCCCGTTCGCGCTCCTCCGCGACCTCATGGCGACGATCAGCCTCCCTGGCCTCCTCCAAGGCTCGGGCGCTGGCCTCGCGCGAGGTCGCAAGGGACGTATCAGCCTTCGCACTGGCCCTCTCGCGTTGAAAACGCCCGAGGTTTATGGCCACCTTCAGCTGACGTCATTCGTCCGCCAACCGAAGGCCCTATGTCTCAAGGCGGGCATCAACATCGACAAGCTCTTCCCCGAGCCAGCTCAGCGCGCCCATCGCCTCCTGGAAGAGCTTGTGGCGTACAGCGCTGCGCCCAGATGCAAGCTCAAACACGCGGCCGGGTCCGTCCTACGCACCAGGGGTCGTTGAGGAAGCTCGAGGTGGCTCGCCTTCTCCTAGCAGGGGGCTGGAGGCTGACGCCTTCCCCGCTGCCTTTCGGGCCTCGGTGGAGGCCCTGGGTGGTGGGGCCTCGTTGCTCAAGGATGAGGCCAAGGCCGAGGCCACCCAGCCGCGGGCGATGACTAGTGGAGGGGCCCTCGGCACGCCTTCAACGCCCCAGGAAGAACCACGAAGGATGGACGACAAGAACGCAGGGTCAAGACGCCTGGCCGGCGCGTCCGCCTCCTCGCCAGGCCCCGTGCCACGCGTAGCAGTCTGGCAAGGGGAAATCAGGGCCAGCAGAGAGTTCGGAGCGGGTGGAGGTCGCTTCCCAGGAGATTTCGCTGCTCCGGCTGAAGGGACCCTAAAGAGTTGCAGTCAGGAGGAGATGCAGCACTCAGGAAATTACGAAGATAAGGTACTCACTCGTCCATGGCAATGTACTTCCTTTGCTTCAATGGCCGGTATGCGTCATCACTGCAGCTCGGAGACCCCTTCCTCTTGCGGAGAGCTTCGAAGTTCAGGCGAAGCTAGCCGAAGCCCCGGGTGCAATCACCAGTGCCAGGGGCGGCTGGTGTGGCCCCTGAGGAGACGACCTCAGGAGTGTCGGGTTGCATCGACCTTTCATCCTCCGCCTCGCGACAGCTCGCCCGGGCCTCGGGGCTTTTGCCTCGGGAGCGTCGGGCGGTGTTAGCCTTCCGGCCGCCTCCTCAGGGCGGCTCGCCCAAGGGGTCGTCACTTCAGGAGCCCCGAGCGATGTCGTCTCTTCAGCAGCCGCGTCGCTAGCGTTCGACAATAGTTGCCCCTCTGCGCCTACTTCCGGGGTGAACATCGCGCTGACGGTGGGCAAGGGAACCACGAAGATGGGGCTCTCGCGAGGCCCTTCAAGGCCAACCGGGCGCAGTCCCCATTCATCGAATGGGGGCATCTGCGTCGCGAACTCTGCCTTGTTCGAGCAGCAGTAGAGGAGGCAGCCCTCCTCCGGCAGATTGGCTGGCGTCGGGTGGCCCGTTAGGAGCTCAAGTATAGTCCGTTGCGCTTCAGGAGGAAGCTCGGGCGCTTGAAGCCTTATGGGGCCCTTGCTGCCGGAGAGGGTCCACATCTGTCGAGAGTGGCCCTGGAGCGGAGCAATGTGGCGCCAGATGAACTCCTTTACCACCATGGGCGCAGTCACCCCGAGATCCTTCAGCCTGGCCAGCCGTGGATCAGTGAGCCTTGCATGCCCCGAGCGGGAGCTGGGAGCAGCTGGTGCCATTGGAAGCAAGAGCAGGGGCTGAGCATGCCGGCGTCCACAAACACCCACCGCTTCTGGAATCCGCTCACAACCGGCGAGAGCTCGAAGTCGATCCCCGAGCCAGCCGTCGCCGCCACGGCCTGGAAGCTCAAGCACCCCGAGCGCAGTCGGGCATCAGTCAGATGCAGTGAGAAGAAATGGCGAAGCAGAGCCACGGAAGGAGCAATGCCCACCATGGCCTCACAGACGAAGGCAAAGACAGCAAGGAGAATGATGGACTGGGGATCCAAGTGCAGCGCATTGACTTGGTAATGAGAGAGCACGACATTGAAGACGGCGGAGAAAGGGGGAATCAGGCTAGCCTAGAGGGCGTGAAGATGGATGGGGATCTCAGTAGCCGTCCTATGAATCACAACGCGAGATGCAGGTCAAGCCACCGTCCCACTCGTTGGAATCGGCGGCGAGCGCTGGGCGAACCCTGTCCATCCCTTCCTGGTTAAGCACCACCGACCGCTCGACAGCGGGCTCGAAGGCCGGCGGCGTTTCGGCTGAGGCTTGGGGCTTCTTCTTCCCCTTCTTCTTCTGGCTCGGTGCCATCGCGATGGAGAAGGTCGGATCCTGGTCGGGTCGGAGGAGAGACCGCTGTTTTCTGGAAGGCAGAGGAGTTGGGGGAGTGCGCTGCTAGCGATGGAGGTGGAGCTGTGTAGGCAACGGCGGTCGCCTAGCCTGACGGATATCAAGGCCGCGCGGGAAGTGGAGGCGCCCACGTACCATCGATCGCCACGCATCAACCGAGGCCGCAGGCAGTTGGGGCCCTCAGCCCTCCACACTTGCCCCTCGGCTTCGCCTCGAAGCCAAGTCCGAGCGCGCCTTGGGCCCGGGGGCTACTGTCGGCATCCTGGGAACGGGGGTACCCAGACTTGCCTGCCTGCGGCCCACGGCGTGGCTTCACCAACGGCCCGGTACGGCCCAGCTTCGACAACAACAACTCAAGACCCTCTCGAGGGGCCGAGCCTCACGAGGCGGTCGACACCAATACCTCCCTGGGGGCGGCCTCACTAGGCTGGCTCCCGAGGAGCAGAGATATCTATGCAAGGGGCACCTCGCGAGGTCCGCGTGACGTGAGCCGTGATGACCAAGGCCAGGCGGGCGCCAGCGGGTGCAGTGTACCAGTTTCCTCTTTGGTGCTAAAGAGGCAAGCGCAGGCGAGGAGTCCCGAGGCATCAGGCAAAGGTTTCCATCTCGGTGCAACAAGACCAAGACCAGCAGGAAGGCAGGACGGAGGTCACCACGGAGCCAACAACAGCAGCACAACCAGAGCCTTTGGCAGGCGAAGACCACCTTTTGTCAGGATAACTTGTACTAGTTGTCCCCCTTCAAACTTGGCCGTAGTGGGATCCCTTCCCGCCTAACATTTGGGAAGAGGACCAGGGCCTCTATAAATAGGACTAGCCACCACCATAGGAAGGGGACGGATCATTCGGATCACCCTCACACACACCAGCTCACCGAGCCTAAGAACACCTCTCCTCCGGAGGCTGTTCGTCCATTGTACTAGTTCATCCTTAGCCCTCGAGGCAATCCACCACCACAACACTGGAGTAGGTTATTATACCACAACGGTGGCCCGAACCAGTATAAATCTCTATGTCTCGTGTTCTACGGGTTCGTCGAGCTAGGCCGTGAGATCGTTGAGCGAGCGATCGAGGGAGAGCGTGAGTTCTTCGTGCGCACCCCAGAGTTCGAACCTCGTAAGGGTTTGCCGGAACCCAGAATCTGACAGCATCTCACAAGAAGGATCATAGTTTCCAAAAGGAGACGCGGCACTTCGAACTCCAAATCGTCAGTTACTACATTGTTCCGCCATGAAAAACTCATGGTAAACAATCGCAGATATACCCTTGGTTTGATTTTCCGGCCAATTTCAGGTCTCGTCTGCTATGTTTAAGTCATTCTTTGCACTTACCTTGCATTGAGTGCATATAAAGTCAAAAACCCTACTACAACTACATGTGGGTGTTTTAGTTAGGCTATACTTAGGCTACTCATAGTGAGAGTATCATATATTAGTATCATGCATATATATGATACTACCTTTAATTATAGTGCATAGTATATAGAGTAGTATCATAGATTATCATATTTATTGCCACGCATGACACAAATTAGCATCGCATTTAACATGATACGGTATCTACCTATATGTTACTCTAACCCTCTCTATCTTCTTTAATTCTTTGCCACATCAGCATACTTGCTATTTCCGAGTGTATGACACCGGCTATGATACCACCACTATGGCAAGCCTTATAGTGGGGAGTATCATATACTACTATCATGCATATGATACTATGTACGTACCTTCATAGTGCATAGTATCATAGAGTAGTACTACCTCCGTCTCGGTGAATAAGTCATTTGCGTAGTTCTAGGTCGACGATTTAACTATCTAAATATGTATTATATGTGACAAAAAATATATATTTAGAAGCTACATCCATATAGAAATCTAGTGATATACTTTTCATGAGATATAACACATATTTAATTCCTCAAATCGATGACCTAGAACTACGCAAATGACTTATTCACCTAGACGGAGGTAGTATCATAGATGGTCGTATTTATGGCCATGCATGACACAAAGTAGTATAGCATTTATTATGTTACGGTATCTACCTATGTTACTCTAACCCACTCTCCCTTCTTTAATTCCTTGCCACATCATCATATTTGCTATTCCCGAGTGCATGATACCGGCTATGATACCCCCATTACGGCCACCCTTAGCAAAGAAGGTGTACAAATCATTTGTGTGTCGCTTTGCGAGTTTTCATCCATTTGTCCGAGAAGCGGGGAGAAGTTTCAAACATTTCGGCCGCGAGGTGCGGCCACTGGCGTAGGCCTATTTGGTATTTTAATTATAGGAAATTTAGATGGAGTCCGGACATCATAAAAATCGATGTGTGCCCCTGGCGTGCTCTCACGACTCCGTGGAAAAAATTTGGTAAAGTTTGGCACAAGTTTTGATGATCGCTCCTTCCAAACCGGAGCATCTCACATGAAGGATCATGGTTTCCAAAAGGAGATGTGTCAATTCAAACTTCAGTGGCCGGTGACTTCATCGTTTGGCCTCATAAAAATTTCCACCGTACGCAATCACCATTATACCACGAGTTTGATTTTCTGGCGCATTTCAGGTATCATTAGCTATATTTAAGACATTTTTTGAGTTTAACGTGCATTTTGTGCATAAAAATAAAATTACAATCGGAGATGCATGTGCTGTTGAAAGGGGTGAGGATCGCCGTCCGATCTGGGAGCAACCAATGGTGCAGAGGTACGATCCGTGGGGTTTGGGTTCTGGCCAATCAGAAAGCACGACTCAGATCGCACGTGGGGTTTGGTCGGCACACGGCTTTCATGAACTAACCGTGTGCTATTCGCAAACCAGATTGCATATTTTTGTTCACACATACTGTAGTGAAATCAATTGAGTGTGCTACCTCTATGATATAATAATAATAATAATAATAATAATAATAATAATAATAATAATAATAATAATAATAAGTTCATATTCATTGTCTGAGCTGACAACATATCAAGGTCAACATATTAACGGTTCTTACATCAACAGAAAACTGGGCATAACTCACAAATTCAGTACACGCAACAGTTCTAAATTGAACGAATTAAGTTGCAGGGTGGGCATAAAGACTAGTCTTACGGCTTAATTCCCATGTAAATGGGGGAACTGGGATCATTACATTGACCCCGAATGAACTTGAGTTTTCTGATGATTTTATGCTTCTCTGTTACATGGGTGCGTGATCCCTTGGCTGGCAACTCAGCAAATTCATCGTACTCATCCTCATCGACAACATCATCGACACCCAGTACCCTCCTCTTCCCATGCATCACTACATGGCAGTTCTTATGCAAGGGGTCTTCCACATAGAAAACCTGGGTAGCATCACTGTCAAGAATGAACGGGTCCGCGTGATATGCCATCGTTGTCCTGTTAACACATGTCTTCCTGTAATCATCAACCTTTACATGACCAAGAGAGATCCATGCACACCTGAATAATGCCACCTTAACTTTCACATAGTCAAGATCCCAAATCTCTTTGATGGTTCCATAGTATACGCTTTTATCAGCTTCATCTACAGTCATGCGTTCTATTCGAACAGAGTTGTTCTAATATGAGGTCTTCTCATCACGTTCCTCGGTGTAGAATGTGTATCCATTTATGTCATATGCTTGGTACATCAACACCGCAGGTGATGGCTTTTGTGCCAACCACGTAGCAATGTCAATGATGGATCCTTGTGCCAAACGATTCTTCAGCCATTCGGCGTAGTTCTTAGTGTGCTCCTTCATCTCTACATCTGATGAAGGCACCATTGGCAATAAGCTTTGGCGTATCTCCGCAAAGTGTTCTTCGGCATAAGCGCTGAGAACTGGGTTGTTAAGCAATACCGTCAAATGGGCTTTCTCTGCCAATTCTCCGGGTGCAGCCATTTGCGTCCCAGCAAGGATCGGCTTACCTTTCAACCTTCCCTCGTGGCAAGAGAGGGGCAAATCTATAGGTCTTTGTTTCATGTATTTGTTGCAAAACTCAACCACCTCCTCCGCGGTATAACCCTGTAGGATGCTTGCCTCTGGATGGTTTTGGTTCTGACAAAGCGCTTCAGTATTCCCATGAACCGCTCGAAGGGATACATGTTGCGAAGAAACACAGGACCACAATACTTTATCTCGTCGACAAGGTGCACAGTGAGATGGACCATGACATCAAAGAATGACGATGGGAAAAACATCTCTAGGTTGGAAAATATTCTTGCAATATCATCTTGCATATTATCCTACTCTTCAGGATCTACAACTTTCTGCCATAGTTGGTTGAAGAAATCATAGAGCTCAATGAGTGTGTCTCTTATATCTTTGTCCATCAGATTCCTGATGGCCACCGGGAGGATTTGTGTCAACATTACGTGGCAATCATGTGACTTCATGTGTCCCAACTTCATTTTACCTGAGCTCACATCCACGAGACTTCTGATGTTTGCGGAGTAGGAAGAGGGTGTCTTAACTGGCAACAAATAGGTGAAGAACTGTGTTGCTTCTTTTGTACTGAAATTTTAACTCTGGCGAGCTTTGATGAATTTGTCATCATCTTCTGCTTCACTCTTGCGTTTTGATTGATCACCAAACATATCGAGCTATGAACCATCACCATCCTTTCTTTCACCTTTAATCTTGAGCAGAGTACCAAGGATGCTTTGACATACGTTCTTCTCTACGTGCATGACATCGATGTAGTGACGTACACATAGAATATACCAGTAAGGTAATTTCCAGAACACTAATTTCTTCTTAAACACTTGACCCTTGGGTGTTTGTTTCACCGTCCAAGCATGCTTCTTGCCAAGCACAACATTAATTTGTTTAGCCATGTTGTGGACCACCTCCCCATCATAGGGGCTTGGGCCCACACCTACCTCTGCCGTACCATCAAATTCAGCTTTCATCTTTCGGTATGAGTGATCTCTTCATAAGAACCTACGACGACGCAAATACACGGTTTTGTGCGAGTTGGGAAGAAATCTGCTAGATGTCCTATCCATGCATGTGACGCACCCTACATCTCCCTTTGTTTTCTCCCCCGATGTGTTGCCTAATGCCGGCATATCTCGAATGGTGTACACCAGCATCGCATGTAGATCAAAAATATCGCCTTTCTGTAAGCATCATAACATTTTACAATAGGCGCATCTATCCACACTGTCAGCAGTTCTTCTACCAGTAGCTGAAAGTAAATGTCGATGTCATTTCTAGGTTGCTTTGGGCCTTGGATAATCATTGACATCATAATGTATTTTTTCTTCATACACAACCAAGGAGCTAGGTAATATATACACAGAAGCACCGGCCATGTGTTGTGATTGGTGCTCATATCGCCAAAAGGATTCATCCCGTCAGTACACTCCCTGAGCCTTATACTTAAGATCCTTGGCAAAGTCTTCAATCATGTTTTCGATCAATTCCCACTGAGCCCCATCTTTCGGGTGCCTCATATACTTATCTGCAATTCACTCATCATGATGCCACCGCAACCACTTTGCATCTCTAGGTTTGCAAACAAACGCCTCAACCTTGGAATTAAAGGCAAGTACCAAACAACCTTGAACGGGATTCCTGTCTTGATCTCGTCGTCCAATTTGTACTTGCCCTTTGCTCTCCCGCGCTTGTATCATGCATGCTTGCATGTGGGACATGCACGCAAATCTTTGTACTCACCACGGTACAATATACAATCATTCACACAAGCGTGTATCTTCCGTACTTCAAGTTCCAATGGGCAAACAATTTTCTTCACTTCATTCGTGCTTCTGGGGAGCACATTATCTTTTGGAAGAATTTCTTTGAAAAGACCTAACATCTCTGTGAAGCCCTTATTTGATAGACCGTTTGCTGCTTTAAATCTGAGAAGCGCTAGGGTGGCACTCAACTTGGAATATTTCTTTTTGCAACCTGGATACAATTCTTTCTTGGAGTCCGCATTAATGGTTGGCAGATCCTTGTACCCAATCATATATTTTTTGCACCCTCGAAATCTGCAATCATAGTAGAAAAATCTAGCATATCAAGATTGTCATCACCTGCGTCGACGTCTTGGTTTTCTAGTGGGCGTTTTGGCTTTCCGGTGTTCCATTGGTAGCTTGACGCCTCTACCACGATGTTAGATTCAACATCCATGTGACACTGATTGGGGTTTGGCATCTGGAATCCCTGGGTATATTCATCCGTGACCTCCTCTTCACCGTGTCTGGTCCAAAGTGTATATCCATCCATGAATCCCTGAGAGATTAAGTGCCACTAGACATCTACAATTTCACGTGACTCTGTATTGGCACAATTAGTACATGGACACAGGATGTAATCCGCATCACCAATTCTCCTCTTTGTACTTTTGGCCAAATTCATGAACTCTGTCACGGCACTGATAAAATCTGCAGTTCTTTGATTCTTCATCCATCGAGATCGTTCCATCTGCACCACACGAATGGTAATTAAAAACAAAACAACAACATTAATACACGGATTAACTATTACCCAAAGATGCGTGCATAAATCACAAGGTTTTATTTTCATAATTACTGAGGGCGCTCCATATTGTTATCCAGACGTACAATGACAAAAATTAATGGCCAGTCAATTTACACGCAGAGTACAAGTACAACACTACACTTAGGAATTGAATACCATAATTAAGCCACTCACGAAAAGAATACCTTAACTAAATAGCCACGCGGCGACCTCCACCCAGCAGACGGAGAAGCATGATGCGGTGGCATGCCGAGACAGCAGGGTCGAGGAGCAAAGCTAAGTGCGGCAGCCACCTGAAGTTTGACCTCCACTATCCCGCCATCGACCGCGATGGGTGAGCTCGAATCACGCCGCCGCCGACCTCGATGGTTGAGCTCCTCCTATCTCCCACCGCAGACCGGGGATTGACCTCCTATGACGCCGCCACCGCCCATCGACCGAGGATTGACCTCCTCTCCAATAGCCACTGCCTAGGCCGCCACCGCCATCTGTATATACAGAGCGACTATTTTATTTTTTGACGGATATTCGCAGAGCGGCTGTTTACACGGTATCACTGTAACTCAATTATATTTACAGGGTAGTACATCACATACGGTTATGTAACGACAACCGTGTCTCACCTATGATGTCTTCTCACACGGTTTGGTGCAGACATCGTGTGTGAAGTTGTAATACCTAACACAAATGACATGTATAAATAGTGTGCCATGTACAACATATAGTGCCATGAGTAGTTCCTCACCGTTAGCTTATCCCCACATTTTCCCCATTTCCCCCAAATCCCTAGATAGCTTCCAAATTCCGTCGCGTGGCGCTGACATTGGGGGAATGTGGAAAAGTGGTGTTGATGGTTTTGGTGCGGCTACTCCTGCTCGTATCATCACCACAACGGCGGTCGTCACCGAGCACTTGCCTAAGGTCATCAGAATGCAGGTGTACTACGGATGCAAATCGTCCTGTCAGGTTCCAATCTGTCCCGATCTTTTTTAACATGTCCAAAATAGCTCCTTGTTGAATCCGTCCTGAATGACCCCCCCCACCAGGAAAGCGATCTGCCCCGGATCTGGTGCATGACTCCAAACTCCCGCAACACGAGTTCGACTCCAGTTTTGCACCACCGAGAAGTACCAAAAGCTGAGTTGTGTGCACAGGCACACTCCCGCTCGACGTGTATGCATGGAGGGACTCGACGTTGGCAGGTGGTTTCTCAGTTGCCCCTTAGAGGTTAGTGCTAAGTTCATCATTTTACTTGAGTTAATGCCACCGCTCATCCTGAATACTATTTAACATTGGTAGGGATATGAGGCTTGTGCCTTTGTTAACTGGCTGGACGAAGAATGGCATGGCAGGCCTCGGAGTGTTATCACCAAGCTCACAGAAGATAACGTAAAGCTGAAGAAGAAACTGGCTGATCTGGAATGTGCAATCAGTACGGTGAAGCAAGAAAGAATCAATCACAGGCAACAGATGAAAGCAAGAGACAAGAAGGAACTAGCATGTGTAGTTGTGGTTGTTGCATTAGCCATGTTCTATGCGCTGTTTGCAATGATGATTAGGGGTTTTGTTTGACAGTATTACTAAAGCACATCTAGATGTGCTCTGAGTAATGCACATCTAGGTCCTATGCCATTGATGTTACGCGAAGGTTCGTGTAGATATTTTCCTTTGTCTTTTTTTTCTTTCCCTTTGTAGTTTGATTATTACTGGCTTTATCAATAAGAAGAGCTCAATGTATTGCTTGCCAACTGTCCTACTCCGTTCGTACCGGTACCGGTGCATAATCCAAAAACTCGTTCCTTGTTTTTTTCATGAAAAAAGAAATCAGCCAATAGGAGTCCTGCGCAACCCCAGGAATTTGGAGCGACTGGGTAGAAATAATTGTAGTTGATTATATCAGCAATTAGATAATACGTCAACCCCCGCTTCAATTGCCATTTCCTCTTCTCTTCATACTCCGCTTAAGTGTCCACCATCTTCATCGTCCCCAGCAGGCCGCGCCACACAATTGCACACACTCTACAATCTCACTTTCTTGCGGGTTTTTTACGACTGCAACCATGTCGAGCGACAGCGAGAACGACAGTTCGGCCAACAGTCTGGCGCCCGATGATAGGCCAACAGTCCAGCGTCGAGCCCATACCTCGATTATATCCGGATAATGGAAGGGACGCCGCCTCCGGAGTCGTCAGACGACAACCAGACAGATGAGGAGCCGTCGAAGGACGAAGAAGAGGACGACTATGATGAGGAGGAGGAATGGTCGCACGAGGAGGAGAACGACGACATCAACGACGATGACGATAGCAGCGACGATGAAAAGCCAACGGTCAGCAGCAAGAAGCATCCTCGCCAAGACGATGTCGCGGGGCCATCCAACAACAATAACAAGAAGATGGATTAAATTAAGCAGACTGTATATATCTCTGTTTTGATTCACTCATATTAATTTGTTATCTCTGTTTATCTTGTCAATCTCATCGCAGACGGTTAGTAATACGTATTCGACAGAGATCTTCTACATTATTGCGGATAGGTTGGTTTGTTGAACTGTGTGCCCTGATGAGCACACAATTCACAAAAAAGACCATATGTGTTGTCTATAATGATCGCACACAATTCTGATTACCGACCTATTTGCCGAATATCACACACATCTTGTTATGCCGAATCGTTTGTGTTCACCTCGATCAGCGCAAATGGTTCATTAGAGTGAACTGTATGCCTCGCACACACCTTGATCTGGCTGCCCGTTTCTGTTGGTCTGTCTCATCACAAACAGTTCGTATGGATCAAGCGTATGCCCCGCACCGCACACGCAACTAAAATCTGAACGTGTTTGATGTATCATTCATCGCAAACGTTTTGCATCTTTTTGACGTTTTTTTACATCACCGTTTGTGATTAATGCATCGCACATAGTTTCATCAAAGGGTCTCTAATCATAGTGTCACGTTAGCAGCATCCTGCAATAATGATCACATCATTGTCCTAATGATGTGGTCCCATTATCAAATGACAACTCATGTCTATGGTTAGGAAACCATAACCATCCTTGATCAACGAGCTAGTCTAGTAGAGGCTCACTAGGGACATGGTATTTGTTTAAGTATCCACACATGTATTTAAGTTTCCGGTCAATACAATTCTATCATGAATAATAAACCTTTATCATGATTTAGGAAATATAATAATAACTATTTTATTATTGCCTCTAGGGCATATTTCCATCAAAAGCCTCTATAATTAAACTTAAACCATGAAGGTTAATTTATGGAAGTAGCCAATAATAGTGAACACTTGGTCATATCTGGCCTAATACTAATACAAGAACATTCCTCCTGTCCCCATCCCATGGACTAGAATCCATCCTCCAATATATTTTAATTGGTTCAACTTATTTCTTGTGAGGGGGTTAATAGTTCAGCTTGAAGTTATTTTAAAACAAGCATCGACATCACAATGAGTTTAGAAAATGCAGTCACTGAGCATTTTCAGGTCGATGCATTTGTACAAGAGGGTTAACTTATATTTCAGTATTATTAAGTTTTTGTTGTTTGATGAGTCCATGTACTTGTGTTAAGGAATTTGGTAATTTCCCTAACCAAAAGTCATTGATTTTTGTTTAGTCGGTGCTAACTGGGGGTTATCAAAGGTACTCCATCTCTGTTTTAGCCAAATTCTGTCATCACGGTCTCATTGCCAATAATACACAAATCAGTTTGTGAAGGGGAAACGATACATAAATCATTGGTGGATTGTCATCGCATTTAGAAAAAAACCCATGTAACTTTATTCATACTAAAAACCTTCACGGGTACATTCCTTCTCCAAGATCCATGAAATTACAAAGTAACTCTCACAACTAAAATCTACAATAAAATTTCTTGGAGACATCTTCTCCGTGTTACCGAACTTTGCAAGATAAAATACCACCAAGACTTCAGTAAAGAGACTATAATCAGAATGGATCAATGCTACTGCTACTCGTTCGCCTGCACGACCTTGATTTCAAATAAAGGTTTCTGAAAGCACTTTGAGTCGCTCATCAAAAAGATGGGAAGCCATTAGCGATGAACATCCTTAGACCGGGGATGATTCCCTAGAAGTGTAGTCGTCGAACCAAAAAAACTTCACCATAATGTTGTGAAAAGATTTCAACTCCGCAAAAAATTAAACCAACAATAGCAACATGACACAATAACATAAACTCATCATATCTGAATAATCAGCTTTGCAAGAACATAAAATTCTCTATCTCCATGTCACCGCCACAAAGAACAGGGCTAATTTTTTCGTAGAAAGTCCATAATAATTTCTACATGTTAACGAAGACTCTAAAACTCTTGAAGGTCTGATCCCCCTTCCAAACGCCAAGTTAGCATCTGAAGGCGGGAGGAAACAAAATTCGTTGTGGCGGTTGCTAGAGTTCCTTCGTCTCCTGGGGCGGGTTGTCTCACCCACCATATGATATTTTTTAATAATTAGTCCCCCCCTCTATTCAATCACAAGCAAAGCAACATTGTTTACAAGGAAGGAAACCACCGCATCTGCAGGAGAATCCATCCAGATACCAGGAGGTGAATACTTAGCTTCTAGCTAGTTCATGAGCTACTTGATTGCTATCTCTACTACAATGGTCATAAAGAACATGATTAAAATCTAGCAACATATAATAGCAGTCATCAAATATAACACTAGCAACTAAAATGGAGATACCATCTTTCAAGGCAGTGACTAGCTCTCCATTGTTAGACATCACTTCAATTTTGCTGCAGCCCACCCAAATTTGACCATAATTGCCTTATCCGAGAATGCATCATAGAAGAAATTTATTTTAATCATTCGCTACAGCAATAAACTTGCCATTATGATCTCAGAGAATAACACCGACCGTTCAAGTGATCATGATCAAATTTCGCGTCCAAATTTAGTTTCGTATAGCATGTTTGGGTCCAGTCCTAGATGGAGCTCGCAACTTTGTCTTAGGCATGCATGCTATCACAAAGTTTCATGCAAGTCCTCTCACCACAAATTGAAATTGGGAAGCACTTCGCGTTTGTTCACCATGTGTAAACTTCCTTCCCTCAAATAAGAAGTACCATGCAGTAGTTGCAATAGTATCTCTTAGATTAGGTAGGCCATGGACATGTCCATCCGATTCTGGGTGACACAGAAGTTGCTCAAGAACTACTTATCCTGACAGTTCAACTTGGCATGCCCTCTTAACAATATCATAAACTCCCAATATCTTCCAAACTTCCACGACCTTAGGGCACTAAAAAGTAAGTGCTTGATGTTGTCTAGCCCTTAGTTGCAAACCGGACAATGAGGTTTAGCCTTCATATGCTTAGTTGCCAAATCCTAGGTATCACCAGGGGTAGATAATGTACTACTCGACTGAATCCTTTGACCATATTGGCTTTCCCACTCCTCATAGTAGGCATACCCCATCGAGAAGATTCCATTCCTCGACGGATTCCAAGCCACAAAACCGGCCATCTCACATAATCAAAGAGGGATGGATAAAATCCTATGAGCATCAATTGGCCAGAAAGTCTGGTTCACTAGCTGTTCATCCCAGTTACCTAAATATGGGTCAATAAGGTCACATACCTGCGAGAGAATGTTGTTCACATGGATTGTTAAGATTTTCCTCGATGGTGACTGAGGTATCCATGGATCATCCCAAATATTAACATTAAACCATCACCAATTCTCCACATATAACCTTTCCTCAAAGTATCAACTCCTACCATTATGCTTTGCCACGTGTTTGATGCTTTCTTCTTCAATGTAGCATTCACGAGATCTCCATTGAGTAAGTTCTTTTCTTTAAGAATGACAACACATAATGAATCAGGATTGTCAATCATCCACCATGCATATTTTCTAGTAACACAATATTAAAGCAATGATATCTCTTAATCACATGCCCCCTTTCTTCTTAGGTATACACATCTTCCACCACGCGAACCAGTGCATCTTCTTCTGTGTAGCATCATCACGCCACCAAAAACTTGATATTGCATCCGTGATTCCTTTGCAAATTTTATTAGGAATTTTGTAGACTAATATCGTGTAAGTTGGTATAGCTAGTGCAATAGATTTCAATAGGAACTCCTTCCCTACAAAAGACAAACACTTCTCCTTCCACTCCACGAGCATCTGAATTAAAAGATCAATCAAATACTGGAAGATGTCACTTTTATCTAGTCCAGGAGTGCTTGGAAGCCCCAAGTTCTTATCATTTAACGCCTTGGTTATTGTATTCAGAGAAGAACAAACTTAAGCTTCCATATTGACCTCAATGCTCAGGCTAAACAAACTCGAGCTTTTGTATTGACCACACGGGTTGATGACAAGCTAATGGCACTATCTGAGTGATTGTGAACGCATATTTGATATCCCATCTGAGTGTTAGATCCTATCAGAGAGTGAAATCTATAACAACATGCATCCAGACACTCAAAGCCCATGGATGAGCTCCCACTATGAACCAGTTTTGTTGGTCAGGCTTTGAATGTGTAGGCAAATCAAATCTTCTCCATGCACTTGTTCTATGAGCGTGCTCCCATTTGCTCCCTACATTTTTCTTTCCACTTTTTAAAATCTCATAAATCGATATTGCAAATCAAGTTATCAATACAAACATATTAATGTTTTCAAAAAGTGATTTCGAAAAAAGTTGTGTTCAGAAACACTATATTTTTCAATTAGTATTAAAAGGGTTTTTAAATAGTTTAATAATTGAGAAAATTCGCTCATGACAAATAAAGATGTTCATGTATTTAAGAATACATACTTATGTACCTAAAAATAAATGTTCCTTTGTTTACAAAAAGTTCATCTAAAATTTAAATGTTCACTACCTACAAAAAAATATGGATCTCTTTTAGAAAAATCGGACAATTGAGAATACTTATTCAAATATATTAAAGTATATGTTAATTTAACATTTAAAATATGTTTATGTGTTTCCTTCCTAAAGAACAAAACGATGCTTTGGCATTCCTTTTTTTAATTCTACTTGTTTCTCTTATTGGGAATAATAAGGGCTTCCCTGAATACCCAAAATTTCATATTTAAAGTAAGTTTTGAAGAAACTGCTCGAGTTTTAGCAAAAGGTACACTACGGGGTCACATTGATTGGTTGAAAGGCTTCAAAGAAAATATAGTTCGGGGGGGGCAAGTATATGGTTCTAATCCTAGATGGAAAAGAAATCTAAGAAGGCAGATCCTGCCTCAACTCAATTATATTAAGTTATTTTACTCTGCTTCGATGCATCCAATCTCCAAAAAGTCCCGATTGTTTCAATTTTTGAAATGGGATATTTACAACAATTTACCTCTTTCTTAATCCAATTTGGATTTAATTTCTTTTGCATTCCATCTCATTGTATCACATTCTGTTCTACGATTCCACTTCAAAAAAAGGAAATGAGAGCCAGACGCAGCAAAGCGACACCCCAGTATCCATTTTCGACGAAATGGAAAATACATAATGGGTCATCCATGGATCAAATTATTTCGAATCCTAATTCTCGAATCTATAGTATCCTTTTTCAAGAATGCCGCCACTCGGATTTGAACCGAGATGCTTGAGGCCCTTAGATAGTGTTCTTGAGAAATGGACGAGTCTACAAAAGGGGGTCGCAGTGACCAGGCCCAGCGAATGCCATACAACTATTTATCCTGGTTCGAGATTCTCCGCCCTTCTTCCACCAAAATTTATCCCTCCAAACCAACCCCCTAAAGCGAAATAAGCACAAGGAAGAGCAATAGGCCAGTCCATCCCACAAAAATGAAACCGTCCCTTCTGATTCACAGAAAGTAAAGACAAGAGGAATCAAACCTAGGAATAGTAAAATGATGATTCAAAGCGCTACCGGGATGCAGCTCTTGTTCGAGGTAGGTTAGTAGCTCTAGCCAGAAGTCGAAAAGCATTAGTTGGTGGTAGCCCTTAGGAACACGAGGAGGCTAATGTAGTGAAACTGGATGAGCAATGACGCAATAAAGTCAGATTGAATCATTTTGTCGACCTTTCCTTTGGATTGTTTTGGCTTGGACAAGATACGTCCTATTACTGAAAAAGAATGTTTTTACATATTTTGTCTTAAATGGTATTCATGTATATTTCTATGTAATCCCCCTAGAAAAATAAATAATGAAAAGGTTATAAAATGAAACAAACAAAAATAGAAAAAAGAGAAAGACAAAACAACAAGAAAAAGGAGGGAAACAAAAAAAGATAAAATTAGAAAATCAGATATTTTGGGTCCAGAAAGACACGAACGCACCCTTCTTGAAATTTTTTGCACCACAAGTGCAGCCTATTCGCTAAGAAACTAGCTCATCCTTCTTTTTGCTATCGCACTATCACCCTCTCCCCACACCTAGACTGTCGCCAACCCCGCACTGCATAGCCGCGCAAATTTGACACCTCTCCCAACCTAGGTTTGAAGTTAAGATGGAACCGGGGGAATCGTAGCACCTAGGGAGGCCCAGGTTCCTAAAGCCCTAATGCTCCTCGGGTCACTAGGGTTCCCAGAGCCTCATCGCCGAGCCCCTGGCTAATATATTGAAGGAAATATGCCCTAGTGTCGGTGCAACAAACCCTGGGTCCGTTGCCCAGACTGTGCACAGGCCGAAGAGCAATATTACAACACCAAGGTCAGATCAAGACAAGAATTAGTTCTCTGAAAGACCAACGTGCAGATCAAGAAGACCAAGACTAGCTAGAGAGACGAGATTCCACTACGAGAAGGACCTCCCTTGCCGGGCAGGCGAGCCTGGCGAGGTTGGGGTTGCCCCCGAAGCGAGCCTCCAGAGATCGCCACGGCAGGCCTGCCGGGGCTCACGGAGGCAAACTACTCCACCACACCACCCCGCAGCGACGCACGTGGTCAATCAGTGCGGTGTCAAGCTCCTAAGTGACTAAGTGGATGCTCTCCGCCACATGGTAGCCACTTCCTACAAAAAATACCA
The DNA here is from genome assembly GCF_018294505.1 of Triticum aestivum. NCBI lineage: Eukaryota > Viridiplantae > Streptophyta > Magnoliopsida > Poales > Poaceae > Triticum > Triticum aestivum. The sequence continues at coordinate 264,036,209 of NC_057811.1, forward strand.
CCAAGCGACACTCGTCGTGAGACGTGTCAAGCAAACAGCGCGAAGCTGGCAAAACAGCCCGGCAAGGCCTGTCGGGCGAGCTGTGATGTGACACTGAGCGGCGCATTTAATGCGCTTTGTCAGCGTGCAGAGTTAGGTATGGTAGCACTGTTTGCTATCTAATCAGTACGTAAAGACTGATTTGCCATTGTGGTGACCCCTTGATCTATAAAAGGAGCCCATGGCAACCGGAGAAAGGATTCGGACCCCCCATACTCATACGCGCGTAGCCACTCTTGCCTCGAGGCAACCTTGCCAGGCAAGAGCGCTGCGCTTTTCCACCATCAATCCACCAAAGTAGGAGTAGGGTTTTACGCCTCACGGTGGCCCGAACCTGGGTAAAACTACCCGCGTGTTCTTCGTCGTGCTGTGTTACACTTCTCCGCTCTTTGTGCAACGTGCCCATCCCCCCCCCCCCGCCGAACCAAAAGGGGCTCTTTGGCACCATAGGTGGCCGTGGTTTCCCACGACATCTTTGGCACTCCAAGTAGGGGGATCACTTGCGCGAACCCGAGAGCGTGAGCAGCGCATCATCTTCCTTGCCATTTTCATCATCGGCGGCTCCATCAACTATGGCGCCCAAGAAGAAGTCCGGTGCCGCAGCTCATCCGTCCTACTCGAAGGCCCCGCCGCTCGCGGCCGCCGATGCCGCGGGGAACACAGAGACACAGGAGGATGCGGGCGTTGCGGGGGACGCGGTCGGTGCAGGTGGCATTGTCACCACTTCCCCGCCGGCCGAAGTAGGAGCGGGAGGCACTGGAGAAGGACATCGTCAACAACATCCCGGCGACCATGCTCCGCGAGGTATGGGTAAAGAGATTATTCCTTTTGTCCCTCCTGGCCTGGCCAAGGGGCATAGACATGGCGGTGACGTTCGTCCCGAGGCGAATCACAATCCTACGGCCGCTCCCGCTGCGGGCGCGGTTGCAGGACACACACCGCCTTCGGAGAAAACTGGCCCAGCCAATGCTCTGAACGGAATCATTAGCCCACGCGTGCCATCACCTCGTCACCACACCATCCCAGCGACTGGCTCATGACGACGGGAGCCCGGCGCAGCCACCGCCGGCACCGTTAGGATCCGGGCGACGCTCCGGTCTACATCATCATCACCGATGCCAAGAACCGCTTCGGAGGCCATGGCGCGGGCCCAGCTGCTGCTGAGGTTTCCACCGGCAGCCGATCAGATGGATGAGTGGAGAGCCACCATTCAGAGTCTGATTGGCTTTGCTGAGGCTGGAGGCTCACAGCAAGCTGGCCGCCACGGCCTCCCCAGACGACGACAGCGGCCCACGCTGCTGGTCGTGCGGAAGGGGCCACTCCCACTGTACAATCCCCACCGTGGCAACCAACGTGAGGGCCACGCAACCAAGAGCTTGGTGACGTCTTGATGGCTTCGTCCGACCCTTGAGCACGTCAAGCTTGACAGCGAGCCCAAGAGGACAGACAGATGGAGGGCGCACACGTCATCATCGAGCGACACCGCGACGACTACCGCCAGTCCAATGGGCGCGATGGCCTCAACGTTGATGAGCCTACGCTCGGCAGCGGCGAGTACCTGCCTTTTGAGGCTGGGTGCCGTGCCGTCACCCGTGAGCTGCGGCAAGTCCATTGGCCATCCGCTCGCACATTCAAGCCTGAGATTCCAGAGAAGTATGATGGGAGGCTGAACCCGGCAGAGTTCTTGAGCAGCTACACCATTGGTGTTCAAGCTGCCGGGGGAAGAGATGAGAAAGTTTTTGCCAACTACTTCCCTTTGGTGCTCAAGCCAAACGTGAGATCGTGGCTAATGCATCTGTTGGAGAACTCCATCTCGACCTGGGCTGAACTATGCCATGAGTTCGTTGGCGCCTTCACGGGCATTCACCAAGAACCTGGGCAGCCCAACGATTTGCAGCTTCTCCCGCAGAAGGAAGGAGAGACTCTGCGGAAGTACATGCAGAAGTTCAGCCGAGTTCACAGGAATATTCCAGATATCCACCCGGCAGCTGTGATAGTTGCGTTCCAATCCAACGTCTGGTTGCCCAAGACTGTGAAGGAACTTTACACCTTGGTGGACAAGTGTGCTCGGGTGGAGGAGGGGAGGAAACTCCCTGGAGAAGAGGACGGCGTCAAAGTCGACTCGGAAGATGACGACGAGGCCATCAGTCAGAAGAAGAAGAACAAGAAGCGCAAGGATAAATAAGTATTGACTGTTGAGGGATCGGGCATGCCTAGTACCGGCAAGAAGGCTAAGGCCGAAGCCCCCGGTAAGGAAGTTGCCGCATGCACTGACTGCCGGGAGGCTGCGGCTGCTGAGAAAGCTGGGAAAGGTGATGGTTCGTATTGCAAGATTCATCAGACCAAGGACCACGATCTCCAGGATTTCCATCAGGTTGAGCAGCTCGTGAAGAAGCAGAGGGCTGAATATGAGAAGCGTGATAAGGAAAATGTCAGAATGGCGCTGGCGGGAAGGGTCGAGGCGGCAAAGTAAATAGCCTCGGCAAGGTTATTCGGAAGCAAGGAAAACCCGCTAGGGGCAGAGAGAAGGAAGATTGCGATGATGGCAGTAATGAAGGGGATGAAGAGGAAACCAGCGAGCATGAATTCCAAAAGGCCACCGACGTCCTATGCATTGACGGAGGTGCCTCTCTACACTCCTCTCACTGCCAACTTAAATGGTGGGCGCGTGAGGTCAATGCCATGGAGCCAGCGGCAGAGGCTTGAAAGCCTCTCAAGTGGTCATGCACGCCAATCATCTTTGATGAAGAGGACCATGCTGACCGCACCACTGCGGTAGGATGCTTGCCGTTGTTGGTCTCACCAACGATCCGCAACCTCAAAGTCACAAAGATGTTGGTTGACGGCGGGGCCGGGTTAAATCTGATTTCCCCAAAGGTCATCAGCGAGCTTCAGATAGCAGAGGAGGAACTCAATATCACATGCACGTTTCAAGGAATCAATGCCAGTAGGAGTCACCCTAAGGGAAATAAAATGTTGCTAGTAACATTCGGAGGATATTTGAACTACCAGACAGAGAAGGTTGTGTTTGATGTGGTCGACTCCCCCTGCCGTACAATGGAATCCTTGGACGCCCAGCTCTGGCAAAATTCAAGGCGGCAACCCACTATGCCTACAACACCTTGAAGATGCCAGGGCTAGTGGGAGTCATTTCCATTCCGTCAGACGAGAAGGACGCAATTATTTGTGTGGATAAGATGTACCAGGACGCAGTCGCGACAAAGGCCACGGAAGCCATAGTTCCTGCCAAAGAAATCAAAGGAAAGGAGAAGGCTAGCAGGGACATCAGCAAGGAATCTGGGAAGCTTACCTCTTCGGAGTATGATGCGCCTGTCGATGACTTGCCAGAGAGTTCCAATAGCAAGATATCCAAGGCCACTGCACCTCCTGTGAAAAAGGTCCCGGCAGGGCTGGCTGGCGCTGATGGTACCTTTACTATCAGTGCCACCCTTGATGACAAATAGGAAAGCGCGCTCGTTGCCTTCCTGCTGGCGAATATCGATGTGTTTGCTTGGCAACCATCTGATATCTCTAGTGTTCCCAAGGAGGTAATAGAGCACCACCTTGATGTGTGCCCACATGCCCGACCCGTCAAGCAGAAGGTCCGAAAGCAAGCCTTGGAGTGGCAGCGATTCATTGTAGAAGAGATCAAGAAACTTGAGGCAGCTGGACTGTTCAGAGGAGTACTGCATCCAACGTGGTTGGCAAATCCAGTGGTCGTACACAAGGCTAAACCAATCTCCTGAGGTTACTGACGATGCCGGAAGCACGATCAGCCTGACCACGAAGGTATGCCCGACCCGTCAAGCAGAAGGTCCGAAAGCAAGCCTTGGAGTGGCAGCGATTCATTGTAGAAGAGATCAAGAAACTTGAGGCAGCTGGACTGTTCAGAGGAGTACTGCATCCAACGTGGTTGGCAAATCCAGTGGTCGTACACAAGGCTAATGGAAAATGGAGGTTGTGCATAGATTTCACAGATCTTAACAAGGTCTGCCCGAAGGATCCATTTCCCTTGTCGCGCATCGACCAGATTGTGGATTCCACTTCAGGATGTGAGTTGCTCTCTTTTCTGGATGCATACTCTGGATATCATCAGATTTTTATGTCCAAGGAAGACGAAGAAAAGACCTCATTTATCACCCCATGTGGCACTTATTGCTTCGTCTGCATGCCATTTGGGTTGAAGAGTGAGGGGTCCACTTTTGCAAGGGCAGTCCATATTGGTTTTGAATCACAACTGCACAGGAACATTAAAGCATATATGGATGATATTGTGGTCAAGACCAAGGACAGATCAACTCTCATCCATGATTTGGAAGAGACGTTTCCTAATATGTGCAAGATCAACTTGAAGCTAAACCCGGAGAAGTGCGTGTTTGGCGTTCCCTCCCGCAAGCTACTAGGTTTCTTTGTGTCCCATCATGGGATAGAGGCCAACCCCGACAAGATGAATGCTATCGAGCAGATTCAGGCACCCAAGATAGTTAAGGATGTGAGGCATTTGACAGGGTGCGTTGCCGCGCTTAGCAGGTTCATCTCCAAGTCTGCCGAGCGCGCCTTGCCGTTCTTGAAGATCTTGAAGAAGGTAGGACCCATGAGTTGGACCCCGGAAAAAGATACAACCTTGCAAGATTTGAAGACCTACTTGTCCTCTGTGCCTACTTTGGTTGCGCCCAAACCACAAGAGCTGTTGCTGCTATACTTGGCGGCAACTAATCAAGTGGTTAGCGCAACCCTAGTGGCGTAACGGGAAGTAGAAGAGACAGAGAGTGAGAACACGGCAGCGGAGACCACCCCAAGGACGCGACAAGGAAGAAAGTGGTGCAGCGCCTAGTGTACTTCGAGGGAGCTGTGCTGGGATTACCAACGAACCCTAGGCCTGCATCCAGGACGGGCGTCGAGGGCTCCAAGAACCTGGTCACCAGGCCAACGAGCAACAGCGGCTCACGGCAAGATGCCACGCTCCCCGACGGACGGCTTACCAAGGTACAGGAGACAAGCATTTCACCAAAATGGGAAAGCTTGATATCTCCCACACCACGGACGGCTCATCCGCCGCGCCTCCTCCGGGCCTGGACCAGACTCACTCCCCAAGCGTCAGCACGAGCATTCAACATTGCCAAATTCAAGCTATGGCCCAGGGCCTGGCCCCGGGCTCTCCCCTTCGGCATGGCCAGCAGAAAGCAGAGGATGGAGGAGAAGGGATGTGAGGATGAATGCCTCCGCTCCTCCCTCGCCCCTCCTTTTATAGGCGGGCCGGGGAAGGGAGCAGATCCCGCGACGAGTAACCGTCGCCCTCCTCCACCAATCCGAGAAGATCGGGCCCTTCCTTGATGCTCTCCCACACCACGCGCCTCCGTTACCTACCCCACTTGGTGCATGCATCATATGTGGCTAAGGATAAGGGCGTGGTGGGAAGAGTGAATTGGCAGTTACTCGCCCGTGCGGTAAAGTCGTTAGCGGGCCATTACAAGAGTGGCCCCACCATGATTGGCGTTACACGACGCATGGGAAAACCAAAAACTGGCACAGGGTCAAGTTAATGAGGAAGCAAAGAAGATCTCAAGGGGCCAGCCACTTCTACGCCCCTGCCTGTGCACGGGTTAGGGCCTACCCTGACGATGCCCAGCAGCATGTTCGGGCCAGGCCTCCTGTCGGTGCAACAAACACTACAAAAAAGTACACTTCCGTGATGATATGTGTTTGTCACAGTAGGTCACGTTTTCTGTCATGCATGTACATCCATGATGATTTTATGACAGAATCAAGATAGTCATACCTGTGCTGTCATAGAAGTGTTCCATGACATTACCAAAATTATCATCACAGAAGTGTCCACTTCCATGACGATAAATGGTGCATCATGGAAGTGCTTTCATCAAGGGTAACCGACACGAGGGCATCCACCGTAACGGGTCGCCGTTAAGCTATCGGGTTCCGATTTGGATCCGATAACCCGTTAACAGCCCGGACCAATGGGGATTTTCCACGTGTAAAATCATCATTGGCTGGAGGAAACACATGTCAGCTCACTGTTGGGACAGATGTCATCCACTCATTGGACCGAAGGCACCTATGATATGTCGACACGTGGCACGACCCAAGAGAGGCCCATTCCTGTGAAAAGGCCGGCCCGTTTGACTTGGTCAAAAGGTAGCGGGCCGGCCCACGGAAAGCCTGTTAATGGCCTGTTTGCATATAGCCCATTTACAGCCCGCTAACCCAGGGCCCGTTACTGCCTATCCGAATTAGGCCCAGTAGCCTCATCTGGGCTGTCCAATATGATTCCAACCCATTGTAACTTCCAGCCCATCTATGGCCCATGACGTCTTTTGGCCCATATGAGGCCATTTGTAACTCTTGGCCCATTAACGGCCCATGGTGAAACTGGCACATAATGAGCAGTGTATTGCTTTATACCCACTAATGGCCCATTATTCCATTGGGACGTTTCCAGCCCATGTTATCTTTCGGCCTTCTCAGGGCCCATTTTTTCTTGGGATCATTTCCAGCATTCGGTTACTTATGGCCCGTTACTGGCCTTTTCTGCTTGTGGGCCAAATTCAGCCCGTGGTTACAGTCGGCCCGTTTGTGGCCCGTTAATCCGTTGGGCAATTTTTATAGCGTCATCAAATACGGCCGATTAACGACGGCCCGTTATGGTCGGCCCATGAACGGACGATTCCAACTCTAGCCTGTTTATGGCCCATAATGCGGTCCGTTATTAGCCCATGTTTGGACAATCGATAATTCGGCCCGTAGAAGGCCCATTGTTTCTACGGCCCGTAGAAGGCCCATTGTTTCTATGGCCCGTAGAAGGCCCATTTTTTCTACGGCCTGTAGGAGGCCCATGGTAACTATAGTAAATATGTAGCCCATGGTGGCCTAGTTTTAAAAAATAGGTTATTGCGGCCACTAGCAAACCGCAGAAAAAGAACTCCACTGACTACAAGCAAACAAATAAACAAGACAACAAGGAAATAAATAAGCAAGCAACTTACGCTAGGCTATTGCAGCTATTACACATATTACATCCACTAGGCATCAAAGTTCGCCACCAGTGCAAATATAGGGAACAAATCAGCATATCATATACCCTGGTTGTCAAAGTTGGTTACTAGTGCAAATAAACGCCGCAGCAAACAAGTCCAGAACTGAAACCACTTCAGAAGAGCTCAAGAAACAATATCTTGGGTACCCATAATGCTGGCAAGATGGTTAGCAAGCTTATTAACTTTCTATTGTTTGGCGCTTAAATCCTCCAGTGCTTGTTGTTGCACCAGAAAGTATGCATCTGAATTATGTAGGGACTTCCTCAATCCTTCAGCTTCTTGTCGCAGCACATCTGATCGATGTCTTTCAACTTGAAGTTGAGACTCAAGAAGACGAACTGATTCAGGCAGCAAGTTCGAAGAGCTTGTGCCAGCAGTAGTGGCCAGTAACTCGAACACTACATCAAGACATGACTTTTGAGTTGTCTCACTGTCGTCAAGATAGTTTTTATCAGCTTTCTTGGAGACCAACAAGGATGTCTCACTATCTTGAACCTTATTTGCATTAATTCCTTTACCATTGCATAACGGGGTACTCTTCTCCAATATTTTGTCTGCATTCTAAAAGAGAAACAAGCAGACACATCACAGGTTTACCATGTTGCATATGAAACCCATTTTGGTAAATTAGTTCAGTAGTAAAGTGGACAGGATAACAGCATGAAACAAACATATATCTATGTACCATGGTCACTGTATGGTCTATATCATTCTAGTTTGTGTTGCCAAGTCAAGATAGAGACACAATTCAAATAATATTTGTTCAAGACAAAGCAGAATAGACAAAATATAAGTGTGGGAAACTACAGAGCAATTGCAACACTTGTAATGTGCATGACATGAGAACATAACTGTTTATTCAATTGAAACTGAAATCAACATAGAGCAAGTTACAACAGCAAACCAGTTAAAGAAACAGGTTTAAAACATACCTGTTGCGCCATTGGAGTTTCAATTCCATCCTTCAAATTTGAAAATAGTTGGTATGAGTAAATACAGTGATGCAAGAGCAAAGGAGTATGAACCATAGCTATAGAACCTGACCTGAGAACAATTCTTCTTCTGCTTTAACCGTTGAGTTGGGATTCGGAGTGGTGGTCCTCGTGCTTTGGGCACTGCAGTTCCCTTACTAACTGCTCGTGTGTGGGTGCTCTATGGTGGAGACAGTGTTGTGTCAACTGGAACTAGGTTACTATCTTCTGGGGTTGTGGTTAGAAGGGGTGTAGCTGGTTCTCTGTCCAACTGGGTTGGGGTACAATCTGCGAGAGTCTGGGTTATGTGTGGTGGGGCTGGTTCTTGGGGAAGTACAACCGTGGTTCTATCTGCATCGACTGGTAGCACTATCTTTTCTGAAGACCGTGTTGTTACTCCCTTAGATACTGCCATCACCCTCTCCAATTCAAATGACTGATAAACAAGAAAAGTAATTGAATGTACAGACATTGTATGATAGATAGGTGCAATGGATAGTGGGGAATAAAAGAGGGCATGTAATAATTCACATTTATGTTGTCTAACCAAACAGGATTGCATGACACAATTTCACATATATGATGGATAACTAAAAAGGATGGAAAGACATAGTTCAAAATATGATGACTATCTAAACATGGTGACATGATATAACTATATAATGTATTTATTAAATAGGTTGGCATGCCATAATTCACATACATGCCGCCTATGGAAACTTGATAGCATGATATAATTCACGGATAGAATGACATAATTCAAAATATGATGACTGCAAACACTAAACAGGATGAGATGATATAACTATATGATGTCTTTATTAAATGGGTTTGCATGCCATAATTCAGATAGATACTGTCTATGTAAACATGATGGCATAATATAATTCAAATATATGATTTATATACTAAGCATGTAAGCAGATGGCAATCGCATATATGATGTAAAAACTAAGGAATGCAAGACAACATGCATGACATGAGTAATATAACCCTGCCAAGTTTGAGCATAGACCTCAGGGGGAAATAGGATTACTCATCAGTCTCTGAATCCTCCTCTAAGGACCTATCTGTAACCAGCAAGATGTCTGCTTCAGTAGGTAGCATTGTGTGCTCTGAATACCTTGTTTTCACTCCACATACTTCCATCACCGCTTCAAATGGCTGATGCACAGGAAGAGTGGTTGAATATACAAACGTTGTCGACAAATGGAACACGTAATACAAAAAAAGGATAGCATGATATAATTCTCATATATGATGATTGGCTAAACAACATGGCATTGCATATAATGCCTTGCAACAAGATAGCATTGCATAATTCACATATATAATGTCTTGCAACAAGATGACATTAAATAATTCACATATATGGTAATTAGACACTAAACAAGTGGCATTCACACAAAGCATGTCTAAACTAATCAAATGACATAGCAATGCAAGACACCATACGCACGATATGAGCAACATAACCCTGCCAAGTTAGAGCATACACCTCGGGGGGAATATGACCGGTCATCTGTCTCTGAATCCTCCTCTGAGGAGCTATCCATAACCAGCGAGATATGCTCTTCGTCAGATAGCATAGTCTGCTGTGAAGACCTTGTTTTCACTCCAGAATTTTCCATCACCGTGTCAAATAGCTGATGCACATGAAGAGTAGTTGAATGTACTAACATTGTTGACAAATGTAATACGTAATGAAAAAAAGGATGGTCTGGTATAATTCACATATAAGATGACTGGCTAAGCAGGATGGCATTGCAAAATTCACATATATGATGCCTGGCTAAACAAGATGGCGTTGCATAATTCACATATACGATAAAGAAACTAAATAGATGGCATTCACACAAAGCATGTCTAAACTAAGCAGATGACATATTTGATGTATAAAGTAAGCAATGCAAGGCACCATATGCATGATATTACCAACATTAGCATGCCAAGTTAGAGCGAAGACCTCAGGGGGTAAATAGGAGTGGTCTTCTCCGTCTGAATCCCCCTCAGAACAGTTATCTTCCTCTTGATTACAATCCGAAATGGGTGGAGGGTGGCTGCCTTTGCGCCCATGTGGAGCGATGTCTGCATGAAATTTTATTGCCACGCAAGGCTCGTCTCTTTTGCTCTACATGTTCATTTCCATTGTGTACAATAACTGACAAGCATAGGAATAAAACATAGTGAGATTATGTAAGGAGTGCATGTAGAAATCCAGAGTGATGGTAGCAACATGTGGCTAGACCCAAAACCAATGATAGCAGACAGATAATGGCTTCAGTTAAAAATACAGATAATGGATTCTTTACTATTTGTTTCCCACCCAACATGAAACTCATAGTAGAAACCAGAGATTAACCAGATAGTAGATAGATACTATTGATTGCGGCCCCGATATGTACCCCACAACCATTTAAATCAAGTTTGAGCATTACTTTGGACCTGACTCAGAGTCTAATCAGTGAAAAGGACGATAAAGTAGCATGTAATATTAAGCGATGCATAACTTAAGCAGACACGAAAGAGTGCGACCTCTCTTGCAGATCCGTGTAGTCCTTGAGGTCATCTTCTCGGTTGATGATGGTAATGCAGTTGTCGTGGCTGGCGGCGGCGGGGTAGAAGATCTGAGGCGGCGAAAGACAGTCTGGAGGCCGGATCCCTGCTGTGGTGGACCCTTCTGTCGTTGGAGCAGCTAAGATGGGGTAGACGACGGCGCAGCAGCAGCTGGACAAACCACACAAGGTTTTTTTTAACAACTATCTGTAAGAGAAGTAATTCTGTAAGGGCTCGTTTGAATTGGAGGATTCTAACAACGCAGGGATAGGAAATACAAAGTAATAGGATAGTAATGCACGTGCAAAACAGAGAATTTAAAAACACGGGATTTCTGCCATCTGGGTGTTTGGTTCACAAGAATTGGAAGATCACAGGATGCAAAGAAGCATGGTGAGATTAAGTCAAACCACAAGAAAATGTATGGTTATAGTGCTATTATGCTACTATCTCTTAGTCTTGTGCTTCATGAATAGGAATTTGAAAAGGAGGAAAAGGTGATATTAAAATTCCTACAGTTTTTCTTTCAAGGAGACACTAAAGGAACAAATCCTACAGTTTTCCTTTGCTCCATTCCTTTCAACCAAATGCATGAATAGTAGTACCATAGGAAACTTTCCAATTCCTATGTTTTTCCTTCACTTTTCCTTTCAAGGACTGGCGATTATAGTAGGCAGGCATGAGCAGGGAAAAGGCTACACTCAAAAAATGTTTTTATGCTACTTCTACTACTTTGGACCCAGGCCACTGCCCTACTAGCTTAACTCCCAGGCCCATCTACAAATGCACAGCTCAAACGCGTAGAGATAAATAATGATGGCGTTCAAGAGAGTCCATCACGGTTAACTAAGTTGCCTGGTACCTCACTGCTTGTCATATAGTAGGAGAAACTAATCGTATTTCACGTTACTACGTGTGCTCAGTGGACAATATATATATATATATAACATGTAGAGTAAAAAAGCGATGCAACAAGTGTACAACCTCTTTGGCGAAGCCATGTCAATCTTAGCGTGATTGGGTTGGTCGGTGAGGATGCTCCGGCTGATTCAGCTGTCGGAGGAGGGGAAGAAGATCTTAGGCATCTGGAGATGGAGCCCCAGGTACTGCTCTACTGTGATGGAGGGTTTCGTCATTGGAGTAGCTCCGGTGAGTTGTACGACGGCGAGGCTAAAGCAGGACAAGAGAGACAATGTTAACCTGAGCGGTATTCTAATAGCATCTCCAATAGATGACATAAAATACATAACCACAAAGTGCTAGATGTAAAATACATCAGTCGCTCATCTCTGAACTTAACTATCGAAACTGAATTTAACTATCGAAACTGAATTTTGTTGTCAAAACTAAATTTTACTGTCGAAACTGAAGGCACTAGTAGCAGAAAAGCAGTAGCAGCAGCAGCGTGTGTGAGAGCCTGGGCAGCTGGTCTTGTAGCAGCATCTCGAGTAGCAGCTACAGGGGCTCGAGCGAGAGCAGTATCTGTTGCTCATGCAGCAGCAGCGCACGCAAGAGTACGGCAGCAGGGGTGAGGCTACACGTCAATTGACTGACTTTTTCATCTCTCGTCAGTCGATTTTCCAACCGTTGGAAATGAAATCAAGGGCCTGCAATTCATCTTCAACCTCTACCCCCCTGAGCCGCCAGCCACCATCGGCCAAACCGCTGGCCCCCGCCGCCCATGGCCGGCGGCGCTCCCGCGCCGCCCCGCCCGCCCCGAAACCACTCCCCACCGTCGGTCCGCCGCCGCCCCGACCATCCCTCTATGCCCTCCCGCGCCGAGCTTTTTCTCCGACGATCCCCATGCCACCACCGCGCCCCCATCACCGGCGACCACCGTCCCCACCATGAACCCTAATAAAGATAGTGGTACCTCTCCGGCGAGCCCCCCTCCCCGCTGCGGTTGGTTGTTCCTTAACTCCGGCGAGCCCCCCACCCCCTGAAAATCCATTGACCAAAAGTTGATTCAGTCGACTGAAGTGTAGCTAAATCAGAGCAGTAGCGCAAGCAAGAGCAAGAGTGAGAGCAGCAGTGCAAGCAAGAGCAAGAGCGAGAGCAGCAGCTTGAGCAAGAGCAAGAGCAGACCAGGAAGGGGACCAACAGCAAGAGCAGAGCAGCAGCGTGAGTGAGAGCCAAAGCAGCAGCAGCAGCTCCTACTGATGTGGACGTCACCGTCGAGGGAGCGACGCCGTGGAGGAAGTGGCCAGCGACGCCGCCGTGGATGGAGCCGCGCCATGTCGGCTCGGGACCGAGCGCCGAAGCACCGTGAGATTGAATCAAGAAGAAAATGCGGCTATTAGTGTAGAACCTCTTTGGTGGCGCCGATTAGGCCTCACCTTTATCCGAGGAATCGGTGAGGATGATGCTCTTCCAGTGGTGCAGGTGAAGACAACGGTGTAGGAATGGAGGTGGCGCAAAAGACGAGGGGAACATCGGGGCAACTCCTTGGAGGTGGAGGACGGGGTGGCTGAACTAGCGGGACGACAAGATCGACGACGGATCCTCATCTGGTGTGGTGGATGAGGGACGTCGAGGTGTTGTTGTGGACGACGTTGTCGGGGAATAGGCTCTGGCTGGGTGGCGGGCGGAGGAGGGTGTGGGGCTTAGCGGATTTTCACGGCCTCGTTGTATGAATGGGTGGGCGGATGGGATGGGAGGGGGAACCATGGCTTAGGAACGCACTTGTTTGAAATGTGGGGTAAGTTACGAGAGTAGCCCCACCGATTTGAGCTAGGCAGTTCTTTCGGTTCAGGGGTATCACGGGCATTTCGCGTGTCGGGATTTCGCAGGAGGTGGGAGTTTTCGCATGTGTTGTAATTTTGGGATAGCAAGGCGTGGGTTGAGATGGAGGGAGTTTTTGGACCGCAACGAGACAAAGATATATCTTAAATATTTCGGGGTAACAAGGCGTGGGTTGAAATTTCTGGACAAGCCTAACGTGTACTGTACCAAATCAATTTGCACTTCCCTCGACGAAAAAACAAAAAGAAATCAATTCGCACCACACAAGAGAGTCGGGAGCTCGCTTACGGTGCTGTGTGGAGAGCTCCATCGACGACAAAAGCTCCTCCTCGAGAGAAAGTGACGAGGAGGACAGTGACGGCGATGACGATGGGAGCGGCCGGGAGGGCGACAACTCTGACTCCGGCTGAGCGTCGCCCGCACCATCTTCATCAGGCGGCAGCACCGTCATCTGCACCTGCATCTCCTTCCCGGCGGTGATTTTCTGGGGAGTTGGATGCAGAGGTGGGGATGGTGCCTCCTGGCTTCCTCCAGCAGCCTTCCAGCTAGACCCCGGCAGGCTTCCTCGCGGGCTGCAGCTCCGTTAGCCCTGCCGCATCCTGCTGGCCTGGTGGTGGCGGTTGACGGGTCGCCTCCACCATGCTCTCCATTGACGCGTTCGCCGACGTCCTCCCGTCCCCGCCGGGCTACCTCTCCTAGAGCCGGACGGGGTTAGGCTGGGCTTCTGCTCAGGCGCTCCTTTTGCCCCCTTTGCCTTCTACCACCGTGCCTAGGAGGAGAGGGACAAGAAAGGGCATTACGGGGCACTTATCCTTTTTCAATCTTAAATTAGTAGGCACTTGACAAATCTTAGTTCAAATAATGTAATCTCTCGAGTCCATGTTTGTGTCATGTAAGGTCTGTACTTGTTTGATTAGCATATCAATGAAAAACATGAACCTTGCTGGGAACTCGTGCATGTATATGTCCATGCAGAGGTGGAGTGCCTCTATATTTTAAATAAACGAGTTTCCGCCGGCAGGCCATCCTGCCGGTACCCTCGATTTTGTTGTCGGGGACTAAGCCTATCGGGAACAAATTTTGATGAGGGACCAGCCCCCCGCCAATCTTTTTTTATCAAAGGCCACTATGACCATCCTGACCGAGGCAGCACTCGAGTCAAGGAATGGGAGCACTTAAGTTTCAAAAAGCGGTGAGGTTTTTCTATGCTCAAGTATTTGCTTACAGAACATGTATGGACACGAGATATAAATTATCTGTTTGGCTTGCCGGAGGTCGCAGTGCTGGTTCATCTTTCCATCTCCCTTTAAAGGCCAAGCTCATGGCAGGAACATGCAGTTTATGCAGATGGAAATGATGCAAGATGTGACCTTATCTATATGAATATGCAATGCTCCTTAAATGCTTATGCATGCGATGCTCATGAAATGCTTACGCATGCATGCAACTTGTCGGGGGCCCCCAGCGCTTCATTCATTTTCTCTGTTGCTCAGGGTCTGCGCCTGGCTTTCTACAAGGGGTTACATGCAACTAAGGCAAGGCATGTGCAAAAGGGTGGCTGCCGGGCAGGGCCCGACAGTCGCGCCTTACGGGTAGAACTTGCGGAGATGCTCAATATTCCATGAGTTTTGCAATTGAATGACATCTCCGGTCTCCAAACGGACTGCGCCAGGTCTGGTGACTCGAACTACCCGGTAAGGGCCTTCCCACTTCGGCCTCAACTTGTTTGTACCCTTGGCGGACTGAACGCACCAAAGGACAAGGTCGTCTTCCTCAAAACACCGGGCATGAACCCTGCGGCTGTGGTAGCGACACAGGGCTTGCTGATAGCATGCAGCACGCGTAGCAGACCGGAGACGGTTCTCCTTGAGTAGCACAGCGTCGTCACGCCGGTGCTGATCTTGCACTACTTCATCATAGGCAAGCACTCGAGGTGACCCGTAAATGAGTTCCGTGGGGATAACTGCTTCTGCCCCATAGATTAGGGAGAAGGGAGTCTGCCCGATTGTAACGAAACGATGTGGCTATATCTCCTACGTGTCGAGGCACGACTTAGAGGCATAACCGCATTGTGGTTTTGTCGCAAGAAGGGTCATCTTCACACAATCCAATGTAATGAACAAGAAAGGGATAAAGAGAGTTGGCTTACAATCGCCACTTCACACAATACTTGAGTAAATCATACATCATCCAAGTACACACATACACCAACTACGGTCAAACCCAAATGAAATGAAGATAACCCCAAATGCTAGATCCCCGATCGTCCCAACTGGGCGCCACTACTGATCATCCGAAAAAGACACATAATAACTACCAAGGTCTTCGTCGAACTCCCACTAGAGCACGGTTGCGTCAACTGATGACCCACAAGTATAGGGGATCTATCATAGTCCTTTCGATAAGTAAGAGTGTCGAACCCAACGAGGAGCAAAAGGAAATGATAAGCGGTTTTCAGCAAGGTATTCTCTGCAAGCACTGAAATTATAAGTAACAGATAGTTTTGTGATAAGGTAATTTGTAACAGATAACAAGTAATGAAAGTAAATAAAGTGCAGCAAGATGGCCCAATCCTTTTTGTAGCAAAGGACAAGCCTGGACAAACTCTTATATAGAGAAAAGCGCTCCCGAGGACACATGGGAATTATCGTCAAGCTAGTTTTCATCACGTTCATATGATTCGCGTTCGGTACTTTGATAATTTGATATGTGGGCGGACCAATGCTTGGGCGCTGTCCTTACTTGGACAAGCATCCCACTTATGATTAACTCCTATTGCAAGCATCCACAACTACAAAAGGAGTATTAAGGTAGACCTAACCATAGCATGAAACATATGGATCCAAATCAGCCCCTTACGAAGCAACGCATAAACTAGGGTTTAATCTTCTGTCACTCTAGCAACCCATCATCTACTTATTACTTCCCAATGCCTTCCTCTAGGCCCAAATAATGGTGAAGTGTCATGTAGTCTACGTTCACATAACACCACTAGAGGAGAGACAACATACATCTCATCAAAATATCGAACGAATACCAAATTCACATGACTACTAATAGCAAGACTTCTCCCATGTCCTCAGGAACAAACGTAACTACTCACAAAGCATATTCATGTTCATAATCAGAGGGGTATTAATATGCATAATGGATCTGAACATATCATCTTCCACCAAATAAACCAACTAGCATCAACTGCAAGGAGTAATCAACACTACTAGCAACCTACACGTACCAATCCCAGGCTATGAGACAAAGATTGGATACAAGAGATGAACTAGGGTTTTAGAGGAGATGGGCTGGTGAAGATGTTGATGTAGATTGGCCCCCTCCCGATGAGAGGAGCGTTGGTGATGACGATGGCGATGATTTCCCCCTCCCGGAGGAAAGTGTCCCCGACAGAACAGCCAAGGTTCCGCCTCGTGGCGGCGGAGTCTCGTCCCGAAAGCTTGCTTATGATTTTTTTCTTGGACGAAAGACTTCATATAGCAGAAGATGGGCACCGGAGGGCCACCAGAGGGCCCACGAGGCAGGGGCGCGCCCAGGGGGGTAGGGCGCGCCCCCACCCTCGTGGCCAGGGTGTGGGCCCCCTCTGGTATTTTCTTCGCTCATTATTTTTTATTATTTCCAAAAATAACTTCCGTGGAGTTTCAGGACTTTTGGAGTTGTGCAGAATAGGTCTCTAATATTTGCTCCTTTTCCAGCCCAGAATTCCAACTGCCGGCATTCTCCCTCTTCATGTAAACCTTGTAAAATAAGAGAGAATAGGCATAAGTATTGTGACATAATGTGTAATAACAGCCCACAATGCAATAAATATCGATATAAAAGCATGATGCAAAATGGACGTATCAACTCCCCCAAGCTTAAACCTCGCTTGTCCTCAAGCGGAAGTTGATAACGATAAATATGTCCACATGTTTAGAGATAGAGGTGTCGATAAAAATAAAATACGGACATGAGGGCATCATGATCATTCTTAGAATAACAACATATATGGATATTGTCATATGATTTCTTATGCTCAAGTAATAATCTATTCATGATGTCAAGTATGAATCAGAAACTTCATTGAGAACTAACAAACTATAATCTCAGTCATTGAAGCAATTGCAATTAATCGTAACATCAGAAAGAGTCAATATATGAGCTTTTCAGCAAGTCCACATACTCAACTATCATTTAGTCTTTCACAATTGCTAACACTCACGCAATACTTGTGGTTACGGAGTTTTAATCGGACATAGAGAAAGATAGGGGCTTATAGTTTCGCCTCCCAACCTTTTACCTCAAGGGTAATGTCAACAATAATAGTTCATGCTAACTTACATCCAATTGCATATACATATCAGGATCTTTCCAACACACTGTGCTGGCCAAAGGATAAAATGTAAAAAGGAAAGGTGAAGATCACCACGACTCTCGCACAAGGTAGAAGGTAAAAGTAAAAGATAGGCCCTTCGCAGAGGGAAGCAGAGGTTGTCATGCACTTTCAGGGTTGGATGCACAAAATCTTAATGCGAAAGAACGTCACTTTATATTGCCACTTGTGATATGGACCTTTATTATGCAGTCTATCGCTTTTATTTCTTCCACATCACAAGATCGTATAAAGCTTATTTCCTCCACACTAATCAATCATACATATTTAGAGAGAAATTTTTATTGCTTGCACCGATGACAACTTACTTGAAGGATTTTACTCAATCCATAGGTAGGTATGGTGGACTCTCATGGCAAAACTGGGTTTAAGGATATTTGGAAGCACAAGTAGTATCTCTACTTGGTGCAAAGAATTTGGCTAGCGTGAGGGAGAAAGGCAAGCTCAACATGTTGGATGATCCATGACAATATACTTTATTTCAGATATAAGAAAACATAAGCCATTACGTTGTCTTCCTTGTCCAACATCAACTCTTTAGCATGTCATATTTTAATGAGTGCTCACAACCATAAAAGATGTCCAAGATAGTATATTTATATGTGAAACCTCTCTTTCTTTATTACTTCCTACTAATTGCAACGATGACCAAAACTATGCTTGTCAACTCTCAACAACTTTTAATCATCATACTCTTTCTATGTGAAGTCATTACTCTCCATAAGATCAATATGAACTCTTTATTTCTTTTTTATTCTTTCTTTTATTCCCTCAAGATCATAGCAAGAAAATCAAGCCCTTGACTCAACACTAATGTTTATTATATAGCTGACAGACTCGATTACATAGAGGGATCATAAAGCAAAACTCACGACTAGATCATACTAAAACTTTATTCTAATATATCAAGATAATACTAAAAGGATCGAACTAAGAAAAACAGCAAAGATAGGAGTGTGATGGTGATACGATACCGGAGCACCTCCCCCAAGCTTGGCAGTTGCCAAGGGGAGTGCCCATACCCATGTGATTATGTCTCCTTCTTTGGAGGTGGCGATGATGGAGTTGTTGATGATGTAAATCGTGCTTTCAGCTTCTCCATGTTGTAATTGAGAAGAGCAATTTCCTCCTTTAAATCATCGACCTCTAATTCCAGCTTCAAGATCTTGTCACATAAATCTCTTTTGCTTTTCTGTCGAAAACGAGAAGGAATAGATCGATTGTTAGATAGTTTAGCCCTCTTAAGGAGACTAGACTTCTTGAACTTCACATGCATATCCCCAGGTTGAGGTAGAGGGACATCCTCCTCCTCTGAGCTTGAATCGTTAATCCTCATCAAATGGGCATCCTCCTCCTCATCTGTAGTTCGACCACAAGGATATAGATCCCCATAGGTCTTTGGGTTAGCAATGAGGTGTGATACATAGCTCTCTCCGTCGGAATCTTGAGATCACATCTTGCTCCAAATCTGCGGCAGAAATAGCTCGAAACGAAAACAGAGGATATTTGCATGATACAAGAGTCAAAACCTTCGAGAGATTATATAATGAATTTTTACTGATCAAAATACGTATCGTGCAAGAAAACGGAGTCCGGAGAGCGCACGAAGTGCCCACAAGGCAGGGGGGCGCGTCCAGGGGGGTAGGGCGCGCCCTCCACCCTCGTGGAGGCCTCGTGTCCTTCCCGGACTGCTTCTTATTTTCCTATTTTTCTAAATATTCCAAAATGGAGAAAATTTGCCATTAGAACTGTTTTGGAGTCGGTTTACTTACCGTACCACGTACCTATTCCTTTTCAGAGTCCGAAACGTTCTGGAAAGTGTCTCTTATGTATTCCTCCGGGGTTACGGTTTCAATCATATTAGTTTCAAAATTTATAGGATTACCTGAGATATAATGTTTAATTCTTTGACCATTCACTACCTTTGGATTCGTGCCTTCGAAGTTGTTGATTTTTATGGCACCGGAACGATAAACCTCCTCGATAACGTAAGGACCTTCCCATTTAGAGAGAAGTTTTCCTGCAAAAAATCTTAAACGAGAGTTGTATAACAATACATAATCACCTACATTAAACTCATGCTTTTGTATCCTTTTGTCATGCCATCTTTTAACTTTTTCTTTGAACAACTTGGCATTTTCATAGGCTTGGGTTCTCCATTCATCAAGTGAGCTAATGTCAAATAACCTCTTCTCACGAGCAAGTTTGAAATCATAATTGAGCTCTTTAATAGCCCAATATGCCTTATGTTCTAGTTCGAGAGGTAAATGATATGCTTTTCCATAAACCATTTTATACGGAGACATACCCATAGGATTTTTATATGCAGTTCTATAGGCCCATAATGCATCATCAAGTTTCTTAGACCAATTATTTCTATATATATTAACAGTCTTTTGCAAAATTAATTTAAGCTCTCTATTGCTCAATTCTACTTGACCACTAGACTGTGGGTGATGAGGAGATGCAATTCTATGATTAACATCATACTTAGCAAGCATTTTACGGAAAGCACCATGAATAAAATGTGAGCCACCATTAGTCATTAAATATCTAGGGACTCCAAACCTCGAAAAAATAACTTCTTTAAGCATCTTAATAGAAGTGTTATGATCAGCACTACTAGTTGGAATAGCTTCTACCCACTTAGTAACGTAATCAACAGCAACTAAAATATGTGTATACCCATTAGAGGAAGGAAACGGTCCCATATAATCAAAGCCCCAAACATCAAATGGTTCAATAACAAGTGAATAATTCATAGGCATTTCTTGACGTCTACTAATGTTACCAATTCTTTGACATTCATCACAAGATAAGACAAACTTACGAGCATCCTTGAAGAGAGTAGGCCAATAAAAACCGGATCAGTTCTGTCTCCAGCGTGGTGTCCTCCATAAGCCTCGGAGTGACACTTGCGTAGGATCTGTTCTTGTTCATGCTCAGGTACACAACGTCTAATAACACCATCTACTCCTTCTTTATAAAGGTATGGGTCATCCCAGAAGTACTGTCTTAAATCATAGAAAAACTTTTTCTTTTGCTGGTATGTGAAACTAGGTGGTATAAATTTAGCAACAATGTAATTAGCATAATCAACATACCATGGAGCAGTACGAGAAGCATTTATGACATTTAATTGTTCATCAGGAAAGCTATCATCAATAGGTAGTGGGTCATCAAGAACATTCTCTAACCTAGACAAGTTGTCTACAACGGGGTTCTCAGCTCCCTTTCTATCAATAATATGCAAATCAAATTCTTGCAGCAAGAGAACCCATCTAATAAGTCTAGGTTTAGCATCTTTCTTTTCCATAAGATATTTAATAGCAGCATGATCAGTGTGAATAGTTACTTTAGAATCAACAATATAAGGTCTGAACTTATCACAAGCAAATACAACTGCTAAAAATTCTTTTTCAGTAGTGGCATAACTTCTTTGGGCATTGTCTAGAGTTTTACTAGCATATTGAATAACATTTAATTTCTTATCGACTCTTTGCCCTAGAACAGCACCTACAGCATAATCACTAACATCACACATAATTTCAAAGGGTAAATTCCAATCAGGTGGCTGAACAATGGGTGCAGAGGTTAATGCTTTCTTAAGTATTTCAAATGCTTCTACACAATCATCATCAAAGACAAATGGTATATCTTTTTGTAATAGATTAGTCAGAGGCCGGGAAATTTTTGAGAAGTCCTTATTGAACCTCCTATAAAATCCGGCATGACCAAGGAAACTTCTTATACCTTTGATGTCCTTAGGACACGACATCTTTTCAATAGCATCCACTTTAGCTTTATCAACTTCAATACCTCTTTCAGAAATTTTATGCCCCAAGACAATATCTTCATTAACCATAAAGTGGCACTTCTCCCAATTCAAGACAAGATTAGTTTCTTCACATCTCTGCAAAACTCGATCAAGGTTTCTCAAGCAATCATCAAAAGAGGATCCATAAACGGAGAAATCGTCCATGAAAACCTCACATATCTTTTCACAAAAATCAGAGAATATAGCCATCATGCATCTTTGGAAGGTAGCAAGTGCATTACATAAACCAAAAGGCATACGCCTATAAGCAAAAGTACCGAAAGGGCAAGCAAAAGTGGTCTTTGCTTGATCATCAGCTGACACAGGTATTTGAGAGAAACCAGAGTAACCATCTAGAAAGCAAAAATGTGTATGTTTGGATAATCTTTCTAGCATTTGATCAAAGGCAAAGGGTAATGATCTTTTTAGTAGCTTTATTTAATTTGCGGAAATCAATTACCATCCTATAACCTGTAATAATTCTTTGTGGAATCAATTCATCTTTATCATTAGGAACGACAGTAATACCTCCCTTCTTAGGGACACAATGGACAGGACTTACCCACTGACTATCAGCAATGGGATAAATTATACCTGCCCCAAGGAGCTTTAATATTTCCTTTCTTACCACTTCTTTCATCTTACGATTCAACCGTCGTTGGTGATCAATAACTTGTTTGGCGTCTTTCTCCAAATTAATTTTGTGTTGACATAGAGTGGGACTAATGCCCTTAAGATCATCAAGAGTATATCCAATAGCAGCATGGTGCTTCTTCGGAGTTTTCAATAATTTCTCTTCCTCATGCTCTGAAAGGTTAGCACTAATAATAACAGGATATATCTTCTTTTCATCAAGATAAGCATATTTAAGAGTATTAGGTAACGGTTTAAGCTCAAACACGGGATCACCCTTGGGTGGAGGAGGATCCCCTAGGATTTCAACAGGCAAGTTGTGTTTCAGAATAGGTCCCTAAAGAATACTTCATATATTTCCCTTCTTTCATTCATAAACATATCATTCTCATGGTCTAGCAAATATTGTTCTAAAGGATCACTAGGAGGCACGACAATAGAAGCAAGACCAATAATTTCATCCTTACTAGGCAATTCCTCATCACGAGGTTGTCTACGAAATTTAGAAAAATTAAACTCATGAGACATATCATCCAAACCAATAGTGACAACATCCTTTTCGCAGTCTATCTTAGCATTAACAGTATTCAAGAAGGGTCTACCAAATATAATGGGACAAAAGCTATCTTGTGGGGAACCAAGAACAAGAAAATCAGCAGGATATTTGGTTTTCCACACAAGACTTCAACATCTCTAACAATCCCAATCGGTGAAATAGTATCTCTATTGGCAAGTTTAATGGTGACATCAATTTCTTCTAACTCAGCGGGTGCAATATCACGCATAAATTTCGTGATATAAAGAAATAGGTATTGCACTAGCACTAGCACCCATATCACACAAGCCATCATAACAATGATCTCCTATTTTAACAGAAATAACAGGCATGCCTACCACAGGTCTATGTTTATCTTTAGCACCAGGTTTAGCAATTCTAGCAGTCTCGTCACAGAAATAAATAACATGCCCATCGATATTATCAGCCAAGAGATCTTTAATAATAGCAATATTAGGTTCAACTTTAACTTGCTCACAAGGTGTATAAGTTCTAATGTTACTTTTACGAACCACAGTTGAAGCTTTAGCATGATCCTTTATCCTAACAGGAAAAGGTGGTTTCTCAACATAAGCAGTAGGAACAATAGGATCATTATAAGTGATAGTCTTTTCTTCAACTTTAATAGGTTCAACTACTTTTACTTCTATGGTAGGGTTATATTTAAACCACTTCTCCTTAGGGAGATCAACATGAGTAGCAAAGGATTCACAAAAAGAAGCTACTATCTCAGAGTCAAGTCCATATTTAGTGCTAAATTTACGGAAAACATCGGTATCCATAAAAGATTTAACATAATCAAACTTAGGTGTTATACCTGACTCCTTATCTTCGTCGAGATCCCAATATTCAGAGTTGCGTTTAATTCTTTCCAATAAATTCCATTTGTATTCAATAGTCTTCATGATAAAGGAACCAGTACAAGAAGTATCGAGCATGGAGCGATTGTTGTCAGAAAGCCGTGCATAAAAATTTTGAATAATCATTTCTCTCAAGAGCTCATGATTGGGGCATGAATATAACATTGACTTAAGCCTCCCCCAAGCTTGAGCGATGCTTTCTCCTTCGCGAGGCCAAAAATTATATATATATAATTACGATCACGATGAAAAAGATGCATAGGATAAAACTTCTGATGAAATTCCAATTTCAATCTTTTGTAGTTCCATGATCCCATATCATCACATAGCCTATACCATGTCAATGCATCTCCCTTCAAAGATAAAGGGAAGACCTTCTTCTTGATAAAATCATCGGGCATACCTGCAAGATTAAATAAACCACAAACTTCATCCACATTGATTAGGTGCTCATCAGGACGTAATGTTCCGTCTCCTGCAAAAGGATTAGCTAGCAGTTTTTCTATCATACCCGAAGGAATTTCAAAGTAGTCATTTTCAGTAGGTTCAGTAGGTTGAGGAGCAACTATTTGCTCTACCGGTTGGGGTGAAGATACCCCGAACAAACCCCTCAAAGGATTACTTTCCATAGTAACAAGTGACAGTAAATTTCAGCACACTATATAAATTTTTCCTTACCGAATTCCACCTACCAAAGGCGCTTCACTCCCCGGCAATGGCGCCAGAAAAGAGTCTTGATGACCCACAAGTATAGGGGATCTATCGTAG
The DNA here is from genome assembly GCF_018294505.1 of Triticum aestivum. Lineage (NCBI taxonomy): Eukaryota > Viridiplantae > Streptophyta > Magnoliopsida > Poales > Poaceae > Triticum > Triticum aestivum. The sequence continues at coordinate 264,060,584 of NC_057811.1, forward strand.
TCCTTTCTATAAGTAAGAGTGTCGAACCCAACGAGGAGCAGAAGGAAATGATAAGCGGTTTTCAGCAAGGTATTCTCTGCAAGCACTGAAATTATAGGTAACAGATAGTTTTGTGATAAGGTAATTTGTAACAGATAACAAGTAATGAAAGTAAATAAAGTGCAGCAAGATGGCCCAATCCTTTTTGCAGCAAAGGACAAGCCGGGACAAACTCTTATATAGAGAAAAGTGCTCCCGAGGACAGATGGGAATTATCGTCAAGCTAGTTTTCATCACGTTCATATGATTCGCGTTCGGTACTTTGATAATTTGATATGTGGGTGGACCGGTGCTTGGGTGCTGTCCTTACTTGGACAAGCATCCCACTTATGATTAACTCATATTGCAAGCATCCGCAACTACAAAAGAAGTATTAAGGTAAACTTAACCATAGCATGAAACATATGGATCCAAATCAGCCCCTTACGAAGCAACGCATAAACTAGGGTTTAAGCTTCTGTCACTCTAGCAACCCATCATCTACTATTACTTCCCAATGCCTTCCTCTAGGCCCAAATAATGGTGAAGTGTCATGTAGTCGACGTTCACATAACACCACTAGAGGAGAGACAACATACATCTCATCAAAATATCGAACGAATACCAAATTCACATGACTACTAATAGCAAGACTTCTCCCATGTCCTCAGGAACAAACGTAACTACTCACAAAGCATATTCATGTTCATAATCAGAGGGGTATTAATATGCATAATGGATCTGAACATATGATCTTCCACCAAATAAACCAACTAGCATCAACTGCAAGGAGTAATCAACACTACTAGCAACCTACACGTACCAATCCCAGGCTATGAGACAAAGATTGGATACAAGAGATGAACTAGGGTTTTAGAGGAGATGGTGCTGGTGAAGATGTTGATGGAGATTGGCCCCCTCCCGATGAGAGGAGCGTTGGTGATGACGATGGCGATGATTTCCCCCTCCCGGAGGGAAGTGTCCCCGGTAGAACAGCTCTGCCGGAGCCCTAGATTGGTTCCGCCAAGATTCCGCCTCGTGGCGGCGGAGTCTCGTCCCGAAAGCTTGCTTATGATTTTTTCTTGGACGAAAGACTTCATATAGCAGAAGATGGGCACCGGAGGGCCACCAGAGGGCCCACGAGGCAGGGGGCGCGCCCAGGGGGGTAGGGCGCGCCCCCACCCTCGTGGCCAGGGTGTGGGGCCCCTCTGGTATTTTCTTCGCTCATTATTTTTTATTATTTCCAAAAATAATTTCCATGGAGTTTCAGGACTTTTGGAGTTGTGCAGAATAGGTCTCTAATATTTGCTCCTTTTCCAGCCAGAATTCCAGCTACCGGCATTCTCCCTCTTCATGTAAACCTTGTAAAATAAGAGAGAATAGGCATAAGTATTGTGACATAATGTGTAATAACAGCCCATAATGCAATAAATATCGATATAAAAGCATGATGCAAAATGGACGTATCATCAACTGCACTGGTATCCTCGGCACCTGCAACTGTTTTGGTAGTATCTGTGAGTCATGAGGACTCAGCAATCTCAAAACCCGCAAGATTAAGACTATTTAATCTTATGGGTAGGATGTGGTAATGAGGTGGAGTTGCAGCAAGCGCTAAGCAAATATGGTGGCTAACATACGCAAATAAGAGTAAGATGAGAAGCTACGCAACGGTCGTGAAGCTAGAAGTGATCAAAAGTGATCCTGAAACTACTTGTGTTCAACCATAACCCAAACCGTGTTCACTTCCCGGACTCCGCCGAAAAGAGACCATCACGGCTACGCACACGGTTGATGCATTTTAATTAAGACAAGTGTCAAGTTCTCTACAACCGGATATTAACAAATTCCCATCTGCCACATAACCGCGGGCACGACTCTTGAAAGTTTATACCATGCAGGGGTGTCCCAACTTAGCCCATCACAAGCTCTCACGATCGATGAAGGATATTCCTTCTCCCGGAAAGACCCGATCAGTCTCGGAATCCCGGTTACAAGACATTTCGACAATGGTAAAACAATTCCAGCAAGACCGCCCGAATGTGCCGACAAATCCCGATAGGAGCTGCACATATCTCGTTCTCAGGGCACACCGGATGAACACTACGTACAACAACTGAAGACCCCGGGTGAAGGGGTGGCACCGCAAGTGGCTCTAGGTTGGACCAACACTCAGAGGTGCACTGGCCCGGGGGGGTTAAAATAAAGATGACCCTCGGGTTTGCAACCCCAAGGGAAAGTTATAGGTTGTTAGTCAAATGTAAAACCAAGGTTGGGCCTTGCTGGAGGAGTTTTATTCAAAGCAAACTGTCAAGGGGGTCCCATAACCCCAACCGCGTCAGGAACGCAAAATCAAGGAACATAACACCAGTATGATGGAAACTAGGGCGGCAGGAGTGGAACAAAACACCAGGCATAAGGCCGAGCCTTCCACCCTTTACCAAGTATATAGATGCATTAATTAAAATAAGAGATATTGTGATATCCCAACATAATCATGTTCCAACATGGATCAATCTTCAACTTCACCTGCAACTAACAACGCTATAAGAGGGGCTGAGCAAAGCGGTAACATAGCCAATCAACGGTTTGCTAGGAAGGTGCGTTAGAGGCTTGACATGGCAATATGGGAGGCATGATAAACAAGTGGTAGGTAGCGCGACATAGCGATAGAACGAACAACTAGCAAGCAAAGATAGAAGTGATATCGAGGGTAATGGTCATCTTGCCTGAAATCCCGCTAGGAAGAAGATCAAAACCATGAAGTAGACAAACCAATGTAGTCGAACGGATCCTCATAATCGCAACGTAACGGGAACTGTCAAGGAGAAGCGCAACTAGAAAGAAGCAAACATCATGGTAAACAACCATCACATAAACATGGCATGATGCACAATCAAGTATGATGCATGTCCGGTTTACATAGGCATGGCATGCAAAGTGCACAAACAATACTACAAATTAAGTGGAGCTCAATATGCAACGGGTTGCATATTGACGAAACACCACATCAATTATTTAGTTCTCTCTCGTTTATGTACCCAACAATTTAAATGTTATTAAACATGGCAAGGGGTGAAGCATATGAAAACTACCTATCTAGGCAAGTTTAAATGAGGCCTGAACAACAAACACCAATTCCGAAAAATCCCCATGAGCAATATTCGAATTTGGTACTGTTCTGCCCTAAACCATATTTTAGAGTTGTTAAACATGTAAAATAAGTGCACCATGTTAATCTATGCATTTTTTCACCCCATTTACATATAAATTTTATCTAAAATGGAGCTACGGTTATTTAGTTATGAAATAAAGCATTTTAGCATGGCATTTTAGAAAATTAATGCAAATAACAAGTTGGACATTTTAAACAAGGATGAGAGTTGAAAAATATGAAACTAGAAGAAATTCTAATCACTTTTCATATTTGAAGTTTTAACATATGGTGCATGGTTATTTAGTTATTAAATACATGAACAGCAAGGGGTTTTCTATAAAACTGGCACTCTCTGGATAATAGACAAATTCACAGGCAAGGAAAAAACACACTGGGCCGAATCTGGCTAGCCCAACAGTGCACAGGAGAGGGGCTGGGCGTGTCCTCACCTCGCTGGGCTGGATCTGGCCAGCGGCTGGGCCGGAGCAGAGGTGTCCCAGGCGCTTGCACTAGGGCGTCGTGTGGATCGACGCGGTCAACGGGCGAAGGTGAGGCAGCCCAGGTGCGTGCGGTCGGTCGTGGGACTTGGTGCGGTCATCGAGCGAGGAGCGGGACGAGGCGCTGGTTCAGGCAAGCGTAGCAGAGGGCGGGTTCGATCAACGCGAGCGAGGCGTTCGATCTGGAGCAGGGGAAGTAGAGGCCGGCTACGCCATGAACTTGCGGCGGCGTGGAGCTGCAGCAGGGTCATGGGGGTGCGGATCCGAGCGGGAGGCACCGGATCTGGCGGAGAACGGCGAGATTGGGCTTGCGGGCGCCATGGCTGACGAGAGAAGCTCCTGCGAGAGAGAGAGAGAAGCACGGGGACGAAGGGAGACAGGGGAGGAGATGAGTGGGACGAGGCCGGTCCTGGTTCTGCTGGTGCTCGTCAGCGTCAGCTTGCCGGCCGGCGCGGCGGGGCGGTGCTCGGGGGGACGGCGTTGCCTCGATCTAGATCGGGGCGGTTGCTGGCGATTGGTGGAACCGCGGGGCTGCGGGAGGCTCTTTGGGTCGTCGGATCTGAGATCTGGCGGTCCAGATCGGGTGGGGTTTGGCTGGTGGATTTGGCCAAGTGGAGGCAGGGGACTGGGTGGCTGCGGATTGCGAGGAGAGCGGCGGCGGCTGCGGGATTGGAGGGAGTTGGTCTGCCTAGGGTTTAGGTTAACTAGAAATGGAATAGGGGAGGCCCCTATATATAGCAGGTGGATGATAAGAGGGAATATGAGGGTAATCTGGACCCTCTGATTATAGTCGGACGGCCCAGGACAATTAGGTTATGGTAGATCAAATAAGAAACCGAAAATATTTAGAGGATGATTCGAATCCAACGGTGATGACCGTGCGGTTCGGTTTCGGGACAACTTTTGGACGCGCACGAGAGGGGGTCTAAGAAAGGTTGACAAAGACAAAGGTGTTTGACAAAGTTCAATGGAGACGAAGCGAGAAGCGGCAACTACAAACAACTACGAGTTTTATGAAAACATGCTGATGCAATGCGGATGATGCGGTGATGAATGCAACAAACAAATAAATCACATGGCGAGAACGAAAAACATGGAAGACGTCTGGAGCGCCGGTCTTGGGGCATCACACCGGTAGCTCGATTTGGTGTCATTCTGAGTGACCAGAGAACTACCGGCAGCTCATCGATCCACCGCCTACCATGCTTCTGCAGCATATCAAAGGTTCTTGTCTTGAGTCCTGGCAGCACTTCAGCGCTTGCCCTCTCAGCTTGTCCATTGCTTCTGGGATGTGCAACAGAGGCAAATGAGATCTTGCTTCCGAGGGCATGAACATATTGCCTGAAGGCGCGGCTCGTGAACTGGGTGCCGTTGTCGGTAATGATCCTTGCCGGGACTCCAAAATGGCACACCAATTCTTTCAAGAACTTGATAGCTGACTGAGCAGACACCTTTGTCACAGCAGCTACTTCTGGCCACTTTGTAAACTTGTCAATGGCAACGAACAAGAATTCAAAGCCCCCAGTAGCTCGGGTGAAAGGGCCGAGGATATCGAGCCCCCAGACTGAAAACGGCCATGACAAAGGGATTGTCTGAAGAGCTTGCGCAGGCAGGTGGATGTTTTTGGAATGGAACTGGCATGCTTCACATTTGGTGACTAGCTCGACCGCATCTTGGAGGGTTGTGGGCCAATAGAATCCTTGTCGGAATGCTTTCCCAACTAATGCCCTTGATCCAATGTGAGAGCCACACATGCCTTTGTGTATTTCAGCCAGCAGTTCCTTTCCTTCTTCCCGGCAGATGCACTTCAATTTCACACCGTTGGGCCTCCTTCTATATAGAGTGTCATCAACAAATTGATACATACTGGCCCTCTGGGCTACTCTTTCAGTCTCATCTTGGTCATCGGGAAGTTCTCCGATTTGGAGGAAATGGACTATGTGCCTTGCCCAAGTTGGAGCCTGGGGCTCGGCAACAAGGACTAGCGGCACCTCCCATCTGCGGGGGCATGTTCCTTGTTCGTGGGGACCATTAGCCCGGCTGGAGGGTGCGGTCCAGCAGGTAGTGGGGAGTTGTTTCCGGCAGTGTCCCTGCCAGGAGCCCCGGGAGGCTCTACCGGGAGAGGCTTACCGGAGTCCGTCTTCCTCCTTTTCCGGGCCATTGTTGCTGGGGATACGGAGGGCTGGGTAAGATGGAGAACAAAAGTCCCTGGTTCCATAGGAAGCTTCCACACAGCACACTTTGACAGATGATCGGCTATACTGTTTTCCCCACGGGGTACGTGCTTTGATTGCAATCAGTCAAATCGTTCCTCCAATCATCTCACTTCCTCAACGTATGTCTCCATCAATGGACTTTGGTAATCCTTGTTGACTTGTCTCACCACAACCGGCGAATCTCCTCGAATGATCAGCTTCTTGATTCCCAATTCGGTTGCAATCCTGAGCCCGGCAAGGAACCCTTCATACTCTCTGTATTGTTGGTTGCCTCTTCCCGTGGAAAGTGCATCTGGACGATGTACTTCAAGTGTTCCCTAGTGGGGGCAACGAGAAGCACGCCAGCCCCTGCACCTAGTAGGGAGAAGGCACCATCAAAATACACAATCCATTCTTGGGGCGCTTCCTTGTCGGGGATAACTGTTTCCAACACTTCTTCATCAGGGGTTGGCGTCCATTCTGTAATATACTCTGCCAATGCCCTGCACTGAATTTTTGATGTGCTCTCAAACCTCAAGCCAAAGCTGGACAACTCTAAAGCTCACTCCACTATTCTATCGGCAGCCTCAGGGTTTCGGAGTATCCTTTGCAATAAGAAGCGGGTGACAACTGTGATCTCATGGGCTTGGAAGTAGTGGTGCAGTTTCCTTGAGGCCAGAAATTAACTTTTGCACACCAGAGTACCTCGATCGAGCCCCCTGTAACAGGGAACTAACGAAATACACTGGGTGTTGCACCACTTTCTTCCTTGTCGCGTCCTTGGGGTTGCTCCTACTGTCGTGCTCCTCATCCGGTCTTGCCGGGCTTTGCTCATTCTCTGACTCCTCTACTTCCCGCTGCGCCACTAGGGCTGCACTAACCACTTGATTAGTTGCCGCCAGGTACATCAGCAACAGCTCTTGTGGTTATGGGGCAACCAAAGTGGGCACAGAGGACAAGTAGGCCTTCAACTCCTGTAAAGTTGTGTCTGCTTCCGGGGTCCACTTCATGGGCCCCGCCTTCTTCAAAATCTTGAAGAACGGCAGGGCGCGCTCGGCAGACTTAGAGATGAATCTACTAAGTGTGACAATGCACCCTGTTAGACGCCTCACATCCTTGACTGTCCTGGGTACCTGGATCTGCTCGATAACCTTGATCTTGTCAGGGTTGGCTTCGATCCCACGATGGGATACAAAGAACCCAAGTAGCTTGCCGGAGGGAACGCCAAACACACACTTCTCCAGATTTAGCTTCAAGTGGATCTTGCGCATATTAGCAAATGTCTCCTCCAAATCCTGAATGAGGGTTGATCTGTCCTTGGTATTGACCACAACATCATTCATATAAGCCTCAATGTTTCTGTGCAACTGTGGTTCAAAACCAATATGGACTGCTCTTGCAAAGGTGGATCCGGCACTCTTTAACTCGAAAGGCATGCGCACGAAGCAGTATGTACCACATGGGGTGATGAACGAGGTCTTCTCTTCATCTTCTTTGGACATGAAGATCTGATGATACCCAGAGTATGCATCCAAAAAGGAGAGCAAATCACAACCTAAAGTTGGAGTCCACAATCTGGTCGATGCGCGGCAAGGGAAATGGGTCCTTCGGGCAAGCCTTGTTGAGATTTGTAAAATCTATGCAAAACCTCCATTTCTCGTTAGCCTTGCGAACAACCACTGGATTTGCTAACCACATTGGATGCAGCACTCCTCTGACCAGACCAGTTGCCTCAAGCTTCTTAATCTCCTCTGCAATGAACTGTTGCCTCTCCAAGGCTTGCTTTCGAACCTTCTGCTTGACAGGTCGGGCATGTGGGTAGACATCAAGGTGGTGCTCGATTACCTTCCTGGGAACACCGGGGATATCATATGGTTGCCAGGAAAACACATCGATATTCGCCCGCAGGAAGGCAACAAGCACGCTTTCCTATTTGTCGTCAAGGGTGGCGATGATAGTGAAAGTACCATCAATGCCAGCCAGCCCTGCCGGGACCTTCTTCACATGTGGTGCAACAACCTTGGATCTCTTGTTGTGGGAACTCTCCGGCAAGTCATCAACAGGCGTAGCATACTCCGAAGAGGTATGCTTCCCGGATTCCTTGCTGGCATCACGTTTGTCCTTCTTCTTTTCTCTGTTCTCCTTGGCGGGAACTGTTGCTGCCTCTGTCGCGACTGCGTCCCGGTACACCTTATCCATGCAAATAGTTGCGCCCTTCTCGTGTGATGGGATGGAAATGACTCCTACCGGCCCTGGCATCTTCAAGGTGTTGTAGGCATAGTGGGATGCCGCCATGAATTTTGCCAGAGCTGGACGTCCAAGAATCCCATTGTACGGCAGGGGGAGGTTGTAAGTGCATCTAGTGCCCCTTAGTGATTTTGGTGTATTGAAGACTTATAGGTTAAGGGACTAATGCGTTTGTGAGTGTACACAGGTCTATAATTCTATGAGGAGTTTGATATTTACAGAGAAAGTCGACCCCTAAAAATGAATGTCTTCAACTAAAGACTTTGGCTTTCTGAAGACTTTGAAAGTGAAGAAATTGGTGTGACCGTGAAGACTTGATATTCTTGCGAGGAATATGAAGCATGAAGACTTTTGTTTTCGTAGTTTCATTTTCTCTTTCTTGAGTCATAGGAAACACCGTACTATTAAAGGGGGTCGAGGTAAAACTAAGGAAAATTTTCCAAGTGATGCTCATCTCAAAATCCTACACCTACCAATCCTTTCGAGTGAAGCCATTGGAAATCTCATACAGTTCAGTCAATTTCTTCAGTGACAGAGACAAAGATCTTCCGGTCTCTGAGAAACTTTGTTCGGACTGAGGAGTTAGGAATTCACCAGTGCGGATTGCCTACTAGTGAGGAACATGATAGCCCTGAGGAATTTGATAGTCAAATTTTCGACCGTTGCTGTGCTAAGCGCCAGCTGTCCCAAAATATCTACCCACCTAACGGTCATATCATTGAAGGGCATTTATGTCTTATCATGTCGGGCTACTCCCTAGGCTATAAATAGCCGCCCCCTACAACCACTAGCTGGTTGGCTGCTCCGAGAGAAACTGACACTTCTCATTGAGAGCATCCCATCCTCCGAGGACTTTGAGCAAAAATCATCAAGTGAGGAAAAACCCAAACCCAAACACCTACAAATCGAAAGTGATTGAGCTTCACTGAAGATATTGTTCCTGTGTGGAACCGACGCTTGTTACCTTTGAGGACTGTGCATCCTCCAGACGGTTAGGCGTCATGGTCTAGAGCATCCAAGAGGAAATTGTGGATCGCCGAGTGACCGAGTCTGTGAAGGTTTGGAAGTCACCTGAAGACTTACCACGAGTGATTGGGCGAGGTCTGTGTGACCTTAGCTCAAGGAGAATACGGTGAGGACTGTGTGTCTCGGATGGTGTGTCCTTAGGTTTAAATACCTAGCCGCTCCAACCAGACGTACGACTGTCACAGCTGTTGGAACTGGTCTACCAAATCACTGTCTTCACCAAGCTACTGGTTCTATTTCCTAAACCCTTCCATTTCCTCATTCATGTACTGTTGTACTTGATCGTTACTATTTGAAGACTTTGACTGAAGACTTTCTCAATTTCCTCAATCCTATTTCTTCAGTCAGTTTGTCTTCAGCCTGCTTATCTTGCGTTTACGCTACTTGTACTCTGTGCTTGTTTTCATTTCATCATGATGATTGTGCTACTGCTCTGTTATGCTTGCATCTGAGTCCTTATTCCGCTGCTAGTTGTTCATGACTTAGGAATTTCCTCACCTTGAAATTCCTCAGTGATGAATTTGCAAAAATCGCCTATTCACCCCCCTCTAGTCGATATAAGGCACTTTCAATTGGTATCAGAGCAAGGTGCTCCCTTGTTCTGTGTGATTTTGGTTTAACCGCCTGGAGTTTTAGTTATGTCGACTGCAGGCATGAACAAGGTCTCTGCTGGGTATCCTATCTTCGATGGGACAGTCTACACCTACTGGAACAACAAGATGTGAATGCATCTTGAGGCAATTGACAAGGATCTCTGGTACGTTGTGGAAAATGGCGTTCCCTCGATCACTCCTTCCGTGAACGCTGCTGATGTGAAGAGATTCAACAACTCGATTCTCAAGCGAAGAATATCATATGTGGTCATCTGAGCAAAGGGCAGTATGGCAGAGTGAGTGCTTTGGAGACAACTAAGCTTATCTGGCATAGGCTGTCCAAGGTCAACGAAGGAGTCTCAACACAGCGTAGCTCACGAGTTGACGTTCTTCGCAATCTCTTCAACCTCTTCAAGCGACTCGACAATGAAAATGTTCAGCAAACCTTCGATCGCCTCACTGACATCTCAAATGAGCTTCAAGCACTTGGTGCCACTGACATCACTGACCATGAGGTGGTGAAGAAATTGCTGAGATCACTTGATTCCTCATACAACACTCTTGCACTGATGATTCAAGAGCGTGGAGACTACAAGTCACTTGATCCCGCTGATATCCTCGAGAGGCTAAACACTCATGAGTTCCAACTTGCCGAGAAGAAAGATCTCTATGGACCGAGCTATGGTAGATCACACGCTCTGGAGGCTAAGGCTGTCTCTGAATCTGAAGGTGAGGATTTTGGTAGCAGCCTTGGTGATCCTGGAGAACTGAGCAAGGAGCTAGCAATGCTTGTGAGGAAATTCCAGAAGTTCTCAAGGCGTGGTCACTTTGGTAAATCCTCAAGAAGTGATCACATGAGATCAGATTCCTCATCCCGTGACTACAAGAAGAGAACTTGCCACAAATGCAAGAAACTTGGTCACTACATTACTGATTGTCCTCAGTGGGAGAAGGAATCAAAGAAGTAGAAATACAAGGATTACAGTTCTGATGACGCTAAGAAGAAGAAGAAATCTTCAAAGTCTTCATCGTCAAAATCTTCGAAGTCTTCATCTCGCAAGAAGAACAGCTCCAAAAAGTCTTAGGCATTCATTGGCAAGGAAATGGACTCTGAAGCTGAATCTGAGGAAAATGGGGAACAAGAGGCATCTGTGGAGTCAGACTCTGGTGTGGCAAGCTTAGCCCTCGCTACTGCGTTTGTCAGCAAGTCCATCTTCAACTATGAGGAAAATGACTTCCCCAACACTGCTGATGACGACTATGATGACTACGCTCCAACTTATTGCTTCATGGCAAAGGGTGCTAAGGTACTCAAATATCCCTCCTCTGAATCAAGTGAGGATGAATCTGATGAAATCCTCAGGCCTAGCTATTCTAAAGTTGCTAAGATTGTTGTGAAACAACAAAAGGCTTTTGAAAAGGTTCAAAATATGCTAGACAAAAGCGATGACCTGTTGGGTGAAGAAATGGATCAAACTCAAACCTTAACTAATAATCTTCAGAGACTTCAGTCTAAGTTTGACAACCTTCAAAGTCATCATAACACTCTCTTATCTGATCATGAGAAGCTTTCTTATGAATTTCTTCAAAGAAAGCAAGATCTTGAGCAGCTAAGGGTGAATTATGAAGATCTTCAGAAGGAACGTGATTCATTGCTTTCTCAACAGATAGTGCCGCTCAGGATGAATTCATTCCACCATGTTTGAAATGCATTGAACGTGAATCTGCTAATTCTTCAGCTGAAAGTTCAAATGCTTCTATTGCTGCAAATTCTTCAACTGTCTCTGCTATCACAAAATCCTCATCTGAGGATGCTACTAGTATCACTGACAATGTAGGGCTGAAGGAATTGTATGTGACAGGCATGTACAAAAGCCTCAAAGGGCATCAGGCACTTTGTGATGTGCTTAAAAAGCAGATCCTCAACAGGAACCATAGGAAAGAGGGTATTGCCTTTGAGAGGAAACTCAATGCTGATGGGACCTACTGGAAACCTGAGCAATATCCCAAAACCTCATGGGTTGCTGCAAAGGGACCTCCCGTTGATCCATCCACTTTATCTGGCTTTACTTGTGAATCTTCATATTCTTCTGATAAGTCATTTGACTCCAACTATAAATTGTTCAAAAATCAGAATGGTGAAGTATTTGCTAGATATGTTGGCACTAACTTCAGGAACGGTCCCCCTATGAAGAAAAACTGGGTTCCCAAAAGGTGCCTTGAAAGTCTTCAGGTGAATGTCATCATGACACCACCTGTGAAGAACAGGAACCCCAGATCAAATTCTTCATCTGGACCAAAGTCTTCATATGGATCCAAGTCCTCACGTGGATCAAATTCCTCATATAGATCAAAATCCTCATATGAACATCATCGTGCTAACACTTCTGTTTCACAGGGAAAGCCTACGGGCTATGACTATGTGCATTATTCTTCAAATCATTATGTTCATAAGTCCTCGAAGAAATTCTCTGCTTATTCATATGCTTACTCTAACCCCTATTCTGTGAAACGAAGTGGACTGGCTTCTATGCCACCTTTCTCTTATGGAGCTCGCAGAATGATGAACTCTTTTCCAACCCTCCAGATGTGGGTGGTGAAAAAAAAGAACTAATCTCTTATGCAGGGCTAGGTCTCCAGACGAACTTAAACGTCTGAAGAATTTGCTGGAGACCTGAATATGCTTGAAAGGACACAAGCTAATCATGAAGAAATGAATTTTCATTTCTCACGTCCTCATACTGCTATATCTGTTCTATTCTGTCATGAAATTGATCTGATGAATTTGATGTCATATTCTTCACTGATGAAGTATATGAGTTCATAAGATGCACTAATTCATCTGCAGGATGATCAACCCAAAGCCACTGAGTGGGTCCTCGACAGTGGATGTACAAATCACATGACCGGTGACAAGAACCTATTGATGGACACTGCTTTATCTCCATAGCATCTTAAGCATATCACCTACGCTGACAAAGGCAAAAGCAAGGTATTGGCTCTAGGTAGGGTTGCGATCTCAAAGGATCGACACATGGACAAAGTCATGCTTGTCGAGTCCCTAGGATTCAACCTCATGTCTATCTCAATGCTTTTTGATCTTGCTATGGTTGTTGTCTTTGGCAAGTATCGTTGTGTTGTGATCATGGAAGCTGACAATGCCAAAGTCTTCGAAGGCTTTAGGAGAGGAGACTTGTATATTGCTGATTTCTCTACAGGACCACAACCTGCCACGTGTCTACTGGCAAAAGCTTCAGAGGGCTGGTTATGGCATCGATGACTTGGTCATGCTGGCATGAGGAACTTCCACACACTCACGAAGAAGAAGCATGTCATTGGCATCGAGGGTGTCAAATTCCTCAAAGATCACCTGTGTGGAGCTTGTGAAGCTGGAAAGATGACCAAGGCCAAGCATCCCTCAAAGACTATCATGACTACCACTCATCCATTTGAATTGCTTCACATGGATCTCTTTGGCCCTACTCATTATGCAACATTCACTAATGCTGCATCTTTATATGGCTTTGTTATTGTTGATGACTATTCTCGTTAAACATGGGTGCATATCATCACTTACAAAACTGAAGTGCAGGAATACTTCAAACGATTTTCCTCAAGGGCTTCAACCAACTTTGGTGTGAAGATCAAGCACATCAGAAGTGACAATGGGACCGAATTCAAGAATACTGGTCTTGATGACTATCTTGATGAACTTGGTATTACTCACGAGTTATCAGCTCCTTATACTCCTCAGCAGAATGGCATCGTGGAGCGTAGGAACGGGACTCTTGTTGAGATGGCTTGCACTATTCTTGATGAATACAAGACACCTCGTCACTTTTGGCCTGAGGCAATTGATACTGCGTGCCACGTCGTCAACAAGGTATATCTTCACAAATTCTTCAAAAATACCTCATCTGAACTCTTCACTGACTAGAAACCCAATGTGAGTTATTTCAAAGTCTTCGGTGCTAAATGTTGGATTAGAGATCCTCATCACAATTCTAAATTTGCATCGAAAGCACATGAAAGGTTTTATGCTTGGTTACGGAAAGGACTCGCACACCTACAGAGTCTTCAACACTGTTCACCACAAGGTTGTTGAAACTGTAGATGTGCGGTTTGATGAAACTAATGGCTCACAAAGAGAGCACCTACCTCCTGTGCTAGATGAAATGTCACTTGAGGAATCCATCAAGTTCAAGGTGTCGGTGGAAACGACACTTATGGGATCACGGGGAATCCCTTCTACGGTTGGCGGGCGCGGGGCTGTGGAAAGAGCGGCTATAGAAGATCAACACGGGGAGTTTATCCAGGTTCGGGCCGCGAGTGATGCATAATACCCTACTCCTGCTGGTTTGTGTTTATCTAGTGTTCTTGGACTAGCTACAGAGCGTGCAGGGTCCAAAAAGTCCGAATCCCCCTCCAGTATACCTCGGGCCTCCTTTTATAGCCAAAGGGGTCGCCAAAGTGGCACACAAGAGATGGAAAGTTTGTACTATACACAAGTCTATCGTCTGGCATCGTAGGACAAACGCATTTAATGCGCTGCCGACATGCCCTCTCACTTTATCACGGATGGCAAGGAAACTCGTCCCGTTCGCCGCCGCTTCGCCTCGCTCCGACACACGTCCAGGCTGACTAGGCATGCAGCGCCACGCTGGCTGGCTGGCTGCTGAGTTGGTGCGATGACAGAGTCTTCACGAAGATGTGCATGCCACCACGTAGGTGCTTGCTGAGTTCGCCTGGAAGCTGCATGTTGCCACGCAGGTGCCTGCCTTGTTGGCGGGTTGACCTCTGTGTTGGAACAACAGTGGAGCCTTGGCAGGTGGGGGCCTGGCTGCGGCCCCACAGATGTCTCCGGCAAGGGTCTTGCCGGGGTCTCGCAGACGTCCCCGACAAGGGTCTTGGCGGGGGTCTTGTGAGCGTCCCCGACAAGGATCTTGCCGGGGTTTCCGTCTTCTCGTTCTCATCTAGTATTGTATGTCCTTGGTCTTGACAAAGATCTGCATGCCACCATGCAGGCGCCTCCCGAGCCTTGGTTCCAATGTTGTCGATGGCGTCGGAACTCTTAGGCTCAAGGGTGGCGGCTCTGCTGGTGTTGGGCAAGTTGCCCCGGCAAGGCCCTTGCCTGCGCTACGTAAGCTACCCCGGCAAGGCTCCTGCCGGGGTGAGCCCACCTTTTCCCTTCGCTCCTCGCGCCTCTGTCTTAGCATTGCTCTGGTAGTCTTGTGTCTTCGCTCCCTCTGCCCTGCCAAGCACGGCTGCGGGCGCGTGGCTGCGACTGCCCACGCACAAGTAAAGGGGTACAAAAAGGACCCCTACTTTTGTACACCAACAGGAGCCCCCGGGCCTGGGCCACATATAAGCGCGGAGCGTTATTGGGCCAGGCCCAGAACGGTGCGCAGGTACGCGTGGCAGAGTTTTACCGCAGTAACTCCCTCGCCAGTTGCGGTTCCCCACGACCCGCGTTGAATGTGACGTGGGGGTCGTGTGTGGGGTGGTTGCAGCATGCTTGTGTCACATCGTGGCGGATAGTAAAGAGGCGGCTCGTGCCTTCCCCATAAAAAGAGAAAAACACAGGGGCGCGGCTCATTTACTAGGTGGACTCGGGTTGCGGCCTTCAAGGCGCCCGCGCCCCATGATCACGGGGTGGAAAACTGTCGCTTCACTTGTCTTCTCGATCCTGGCCTGCAAGCCACGTATCCTCCATGCCTCAAGGATGGTAGGTGGTGGACGCGGAGGGCACGGACCTTCATGGTGAGGTGAAACCGGGTCGTCGCTGATTGGAGCAGCGGGTCGGTCCCGATTCCCTGCGCCCCTGGCGGTCGGATTGGTTAGGTGGGGCGGCCGAGCCCCGGCCCTGCCCCTATATAAGAAGGGGAAGGGGATGGCACCCTTCAATCCTTCAACAACCATCTCCTTCCATCTTGACTCCTTCCTTCCCTTCGCTATGGCAAGAGGGCGCGCCGGCGCTCCGATGGCAGCGACGAGGGTCTCTACTCGACAGCATGCCCCTCCTTCCCAAGAGCTCGTGGCGGCGGAGCCGACTGCGAGAGGAAGAGGGAGTGGCGAGGCCGAGGCCGCCATGGCGCTCTGGGGAGAGGAGGACGGGGCGGTGTACCGGCCTCGCCTCCGCCAGCAGCTCCTCCCCCAATGGAGGACCATGTCGGAGACCAGCCCGGTGAATTGTTCATCAGGCTGCACAAGCCAGTGCGGGGTCGCCTTCGTCTCCCCACTCCGTTCGCTCGGGAGATGGAGCTCGACCCGCCATAGGCTTGGAGGCTGCATATGAGGGGCTGCAGGAATGGCAGCATGCGGGTCGACGTCGACTTCCCCGCCCCCCACGTTATGTATCTCCACCGTGGATGGAAAACCTTCGCTCATGCCCATAGCCTGTCAGAGGGGCTCGTCCTCTACTTCAAATATGGAGAACGGCCTGCTCTCTGTCAAGGTCTTTGGGCACTTGGGAACTCGCCTAAGGTGTTGCGTGGAGAGCTCCTCCGATGATGAAACCTCCTCCTCGAGTGGGAGTGACGAGTAGGACAGCGACAGCGACGACGAGCACGTCAAGCGGGAGGACGCCGACTCCGACTGACCACGCTGCCTTCCTCCCTCGGCCACGCGCCCTGTCGAGGGTCTTCCTTGTCAAGCTCTCCATCGGCGCGTTCCCCGCCGCTTCCTTTTTGTCTTCACCTGCTGCACCTGGAAGGAAAGGGGAAAGAACGGAGATCACGGGGCACCCATCTTTCTTTTAAATTGTAGGCACTTGCCAAATCTTAATTTCTAGATAATGTAATCTCTCGAGCCCATGCTTGTGTCATGTAACCTTTTTTCTTCCATCAGCATGCTAATGAAAAGTCTAGCCTTGCCGGGAACCCGTGCACGCGTACGTTCGTGCAGAGGCAAAATGCCTCCTTAATGTAGATAAACGAGTCCTCCCGGCAAGCTGCCTTGCCGGTGCCCCTTGCGCCTGCCAGAGAATCATATCTGCCGGGTTACACACAAAAGGTCCAGCCCCCCGTCCACCTCCTTTTAGCAAGGGCTACTACGACCACCCTGACCGAAGCAGCGTTCGGAACGGAAATGGGAGCATCCAAGTTTTTAAAGGAGAGTGGTGAGGTTTTCTAATGCACAAGTCATAGGTTACGAACACGAATGGGCAAGAGGTAAACTTTATCTGTTTGGGTTGCCGGGGGTCGCCGTGCCGGGCGGTCTTCTCAACTTCTTGCCGGAGCCGGGTCCTTAGCGGGATCGCGCGACCTCGTCGTGGCTGGAAAGAAGAGAGGGCAAGGGCATGGAACCTTGGCGGTCCACTAATACTAGTTGGAATCAAAAAGTAGTACAATATCCTGGACAAGCATGCATATACGTATATACATAAACATGGAAATCAATAGGAAACTATACATACTAAGGGATTTCTTTCCCTGACCGCGCACAGGGTCTGCGCCTGGCTCTGTACATAGGGTTACATGCCTTGCTGGCAAAGCTAATACAAAATGGGGGTTGCTAGGGCTCCCGGAAACCGCGCCTTAGGGGAAAAATTTGAGAAGATGTTCGATATTCTAGGAATTGCTCACTGGAATGCCATCTTCGGTCTCCAGGCGGACTGCGCCAGGCCTGGTGACTCGTATTACTCAGTAAGGGCCTTCCCACTTCGGCGTCAACTTGTTTGAATTCTTGGTGGATTGGATCCACCGAAGAACAAGGTCTCCTTCCTCAAGGCTTCGGTCGTAAACCTTGCGGCTATGGTAGCGGCACAAGGCTTGCTGGTAGCGAGCGGCTCGCACAGCAGCCCGAAGACGATCTTCCTCAAGGAGTGTCACATCATTTTGGTGCAACTGCTCTTGCTCAAGCTCATCATAAGCGAGCACTCGAGGTGACCCGTATATGAGTTCCGTGGGGAGAACTGCTTCTGCCCTGTATACCAGGGCAAAGGGTGTCTGGCTAGTGGCTCGATTTGGTGTCATCCTGATTGACCAAAGAACCTTTGGCGATTCATCAATCCAGCGCCTTCCACACTTGCGCAGCTTGTCAAAAGTTGTGGTCTTGAGGCCTTGCAGCACTTCTGCATTCGCCCTCTCAGCCTAGCCGTTACTTCTGGGATAAGCAACAGAAGCAAAACAGACCTTGCTGCTGAGCTCTTGAATGTACTACATGAAGGTGCCGCTCGTGAACTATGTGCCGTTGTCGGTGATGACTTTGTTCAGCACACCAAAATGGCAGACTAGTCCCTTGAAGAACTTGACGGCTGACTGTGTTGTCACCTTTCTCACTGGTTCCACTTCCGGCCACTTTGTGAACTTGTCGATCGCGACATACAAGTACTCAAAGCCCCCGACAGCGCGGGGAAAGGGGCCCAATATGTCGAGCCCCCAGACCGAAAATGGCCAGGAAAGATGGATTGTCTGAAGAGCTTGGGCTGGTTGGTGAAGCTTCTTTGAATGGAACTGGCACACTTCGCACTTGGTTACTAGGGCAGTTGCATCCCGGAGGGCGGTGGACCAGAAGAAGCCTTGCCGGAACGCTTTGCCAGCAAGGGCTCTCGACCCTATGTGGGAGCCACACGTGCCACCATGTATCTCTGCCAACAGCCTTAGTCCGTCTTCCCGAGGAATACAATTCAACTTCACGCCATTTGGTCTCCTTCTGTATAGGGCATCATCCACAAATTGGTACATGCTAGACCAATGGGCTACTTTCTCTGCTTCTTCTTATTCCTCAGGAAGCTCCCCTGTTTGGAGGAAACGGACGATGTGTTGTGCCCATGGCGGAGCCTAAGGCTCGACGGCAAGGACTAAAGGCACATCTTCAGCCGCAAGGGCAGCTTCCTCTACGGCCAGAGCTCGAGGCTTTGTCGGGGGTTGCTGCTCTCCGGCAAGCTTGGGGCACTCGGCAACGTCCTTGCCGGTGGCTCCTGGGAGCTCAGCGAGAAAGTACTTGCCAGGGCCTGCCTTCCTTCCTTCTCTTGTTATGTCCTGCTGATGGATCGATGGACGGTTGAGCTAATTGAAGCACAAAGGTACCTGCTTCCACAGGCAACTTCAGGGCAGCGCGCTTCGACAGGTCGTCAGCAATGTCGTTCTCCTCTCGGGGAACATGTTCTGCTTGCAATCCGTCAAAACGCTCTTCCAACTTCCTCACTTCATCCACGTAGGCCTCCATCAACGGGCTCTGGTAATCCTTGTTGACTTGCTTAACGACGAGCTGCGAATCACCTCTGATGATGAGCTTCTTGATTCTGAGGTCTGTCGCGATCCTGAGACCGGCAAGCAATCCCTCGTACTCCGCCGTGTTCCCGGGGAAAGTGCATCTGGACTACGTACTTGAGGTGGGAGCGACGAGTAGCACGCTGGCACCAGCACCTTGCAATGAGAAAGCACCCAAAGTACATAACCCAATCGCGGCAGGTCTCCTTGCCGGGAAGGGTGGTTTCTTGAACCTCTTCGTCGGGCGTTGCGGTCCATTCCACTATGAATTCTGCCAAGGCTCGGCTCTTGATCGTTGAAGTACTTTCAAACTTGAGGCCAAAGCTCAACAGCTCCAATGCCCACTCCATAATCCTCCCTGTCGCATCTGGGTTGTGCAAAATCCGTTGCAAAGGGAGGCGGGTGACGACGGTGATCTCATGCGCTTGGAAATAGTGACGCAGCTTTCTCGAGGCCATGAGGAGGCCGAAAAGTAGCTTCTGCATACCAGAATATCTTGATCTAGCCCCCTGCAAGAGGGAACTGACAAAATAAATGGGGTGCTGCACCACCTTCTTCTTATGTCCCACTTCGCCCATCTGCTCAGACTCTGCCTTGCCGGGATCGGGCCTTGCCGTGGGGGCCACGGCCCGCCATCCGACGGCTCTGCTGCCACTGTTGCTTCTTCCTCAAGTTCCCTCTGCGCCACCAGCGCAGCACTGACCACTTGATTCGTTGCTGCTAAGTACAACAGCAACGGCTCTTGTGGTTTAGGCGCGACTAGTATTGGCGTGGAGGAGAGGTACCTCTTCAAATCTTGCAGCGCTACCTCTGCCTCCGGAGTCCACTTTACTGGACCCGCCTTTTTCAAAACTTTGAAAAAGAGGAGGGCGCGCTCAGCAGATTTGGAGATGAACCTTCTCAGGGCGGCAACGCAGCCGGCGAGCCTATGGACGTCTTTGACCCGTTTTGGCGCTTCAATCTGCTCGATTGCCTTGATCTTGTCGGGATTTGCTTCGATTCCGCATTGAGACACGAAGAACCCAAGAAGTTTGCCAGAGGGGACACCAAACACGCACTTCTCTGGGTTGAGCTTGAGGTTGATCTTGTGCAGATTTGCAAATGTTTCTTCTAAATCTTGCACGAGCGTGTCCTTGTCTTTGGTTTTGACCACTATGTCGTCCATATAAGTTTCCATATTTCTATGTAGCTGGGGCTCAAAACCAATCTGGACTGCTCGGGCAAATGTTGAACCAGCGCTCTTCAACCCGAAAGGCATTCATACAAAATAGTACGCACCACATGGGGTGATGAACTCGGTTTTTTCTTCATCCTCCTTCATCATGAAGATCTGGTGGTATCCTGAATAAGCGTCGAGGAATGACAGTAGGCCACACCCGGCAGTGGAGTCCACAATCTGGTCGATGCGTGGCAGAGGGAAAGGATCCTTTGGACAGGCTTTATTGATATCTGTGTAGTCAATACACAGCCTCCATTTCCCATTTGCCTTACGCACCACCACTGGATTGGCCAACCACGTGGGGTGGAGCACTCCTCTCACCAGGTCTGCCGCCTCTAACTTCCTGATCTCCTCGATAATGAACTCTTGTCGGTCCAAAGCTTGCTTCCTGACCTTCTGCTTGACGGGCCGCGCATGAGGACATAAAACAAGATGGTGCTCAATCACCTCCCTGGGAACGCAGGGGATGTCGGATGCTTGCCATGCAAACACATTGACATTCGCCCGCAGGAAGGCGACGAGCGCGCTTTCCTATTTGCTGTCAAGGGTGGAGCTTATAGTGAAAGCTCCGCCCATGCCGTCCTCCTTGACGGACACCTTCTTGGTTTCTGGTGGTGCAGCCTTGGACTTCTTGCTCTTGCCGGTGGAGCTCTCTGGCACGTCCTCAACGGGAGCGCAGCACTCCGAAGAGGCGCGCTTGCCGGAGTGGGTGCGAGAGGTCTTGCTAGAAGAGGTCTCGCCGGAAGAGGTCTTTTGGCCTTCTTCCTTCGCGGGGCTTCAGCAACAGGAGCAAGTGCCTTGGCGGCAGTTGCTGCAACTGCCTCTCGATAGAGTTGGTCGGCGCAGATGAGCGCGTCTTTCTTGTCAGAGGGGACGGTGATAATGGTTAGCGGCCCCAGCATCTTCAACGTGTTGTAGGCGTAGTGTGACGCCGCCATGAACTTGGCTATCGCTGGGCGGCCAAGGATCCCATTGTATGGCAAGGGGATCTCGGCGACATCGAAATGATCTTCTCCGTCCTATAGTTCAGCTCGCCCCCAAACATAACGGGTAGCATGATTTCGCCTTTTGGCTGGCTCCTTCCCAAGTTGACCCCTTGAAACGTGCCCGTCTCCTCGAGGTCTCCATCAGGAATCAGCAGCCTCTTGATCACAGCGAGCGAGATCAAGTTCAAACCGGCCCCACCGTCAACCAGCACTTTCATCGCCTTGAGGTTGCGTGTTGTTGGTGAAACCAACAACGGGAAACATCCGACCGTAGTTGTGTGATCAGGGTTATCCTCGGTGTCAAAAATGATGGGCGTGCAGGACCACTTCAGTGGCTTCTGGGCATCGAACGATGGCTCCGCTGCAGTGAGCTCTCGTGCCCACTGTTTTAGTTGGCGGTGAGAGGTATGTACCGAGGCGCCACCGTCGATGCACATGGCCTCTGTAGCTTTCTGGAAATCGTGCTCGCTGGACTCGTCATCCTCGTCGTGATCATCATCTTGCTTCTTCTTGTCGCGGCCCTGAGCGGGCCTCTCTTGCTGATTATCTTTGCCACGGCGACCTCCTTGGCCACCACGCTTCTTGCCGGACCCCTCAGCACCATCCTGACCCTTCTCCTTGTCCCGCCTTTCATATTCAGCTTTATGCTTCTCTGCAAGCAGCTCAACCCGTCGGCAGTTCTGGAGGTCATGGCCCTTGGTGCGGTGGATCTTGCAGTACTACTTGTCGGAGCCTCCTGGCTTGTCGGCAGCTGCCAAGGCCCGGCAGGTGGCGCACCCGGCAACCTCCTTGCCGGGGTCGTCAGCCTTGGCCTTCTTGGCGGCGCCGGGGTTGCCGGATCCCTCAACGGCAAGCACAGGCTTGCCCTTACGCTTCCTGTTCCAGCGCCAGCCCTTCTTTGTCGGGGCAGCGGCGTCTTCGTCCGTGGAGTTGGTTTCCGCGCCGGCGTCCTCGACGGGGTACTTCCTTCCTTCCTCAGCCCGAGCACATCTATCATCTAGAACATAAAGTTCGGCTACATCCTTGACCTTGTTCATCGCCAGCTCTTCATGCATCTTACGGTTGCGTACGTTCTGATGGAATGCACTGATGACAGCGGCGGGACGAACATCTGGGATGGTGTACTGCACACGGCTGAATCTTTGTATGTACTTACGCAGGGGCTCACCATCCTTCTGGGGGATGACATGCAAGTCACTTGCCTGGCCAGGAGCTTGGTGGCCTCCAGTAAAGGCGCCAACAAACTTGTGGCACATATCCGACGAGGAAGAGATGGAATCCACTGGCAGGTGCATCAACCACGACATGACGTTGGGCTTAAGTGCCAACGGAAAGTAGCTGGCAAGAACCTTGTCATCACGAGCCCCGGCGGCTTGCATCGCGATGGTGTAGATGCTGAGGAACTCCGACGGGTGAGTCTTGCCGTTGTACTTTTCCCCAACATCAGGCTTGAACGTGCGGTGGGAGGGCCACTAGAACTGCCGTAGCTCTCGGGTAAAGGCCGGACAAACCACCTCATAAGGCAGATCGCCAGAGCCCCCTGGCGCTGTTTGGTCCATAGCAGGCCCTGCACACTGATCCGACTGATGGCGCGCTTCCCGCCGTCGCTCGATGGTAGTTCGAGCGTCTTCTTGAGCTCGCTCTCGAAGAACCCGACATTGGTCGCAGCGGGTTCGCGGGTCGGACGATGATGTGGAAACGTTGTCACAGGCCTCGGTCCGACGGGCCGGTGGCTGCTGTCGTGGTCGTGGGGGAGGGGAGTGCACCGTGGTCGCAACATCTCCGGTCCTCCCACCGCCGGCATGCACTGGCTCGATAGAACGCCGGCACGAGGGTCCCGCTAGGAGCGGCTCGTCTTTGTTGGCGAAGCTGACGAGGCTTCGGATGGTGGCCCTCCACTTGTCGAGCTTCTCCGCAGCAGGGGGGAGTCGAGAAGCACTTGTACGCATGTCAGCGCTTCTGCTGGCGTGGGCGGCGGCGAAAGCTGCATGGACCGTGACGCGCTCCGACTTCTAACCAAGTTAGAAGGAGCCCTGTCACGGTCTCGCGGCCGCACGCCGCTTCCGCCGGCGTCCGGGTGCGCACCCGGTCTGGTGCATCCTGAGAGTGGCGCACAGGGCTCTTCCGACGGCGGTGCCCGGGGGCTCCGGCGTCGCGGTGTCGCTCATCGCGCGCGGCCTGGGAAGGCCACGACGCGGGCTCCAGGTGGGTGCCATAGAGGTTGCCGCGCCGCCCGTGGGCAGCACGGCCCCGCCCCCGGACCCAGCGGCGCGTGGCTCGTCGTCTTGAACTCGAACGATGCCGCTCGCCTGGCTCCAGTTGCCAGAGTGTCGTGGATGCTTGCGGGCCATGTCTCCGGCACCATCCGCGGCCACCCGGTCGCGTGCCCGCGCAGGCGTGGACGGGCTGGCTCCGGACGACCCGATCGCTATGATCCCCTTCTTCTTGGGGGCCATGGTGATGATGAAGTCGATGCGCTAACTTCCAAACCGGATTTTCACAGCTTGCGCCCCTACCTAGTGCGCCAAAGATGTCGGTGGAAACGACACCTATGGGATCATGGGGAATCCCTTCTATGGTCGGCGAGCGCGGGGTTGTGGAAAGAGCGGGTTTAGAAGATCAACACGGGGAGTTTAACCAGGTTCGGGCCGCGAGTGATGCGTAATACCCTACTCCTGCTAGTTTGTGTTTATCTGGTGTTCTTGGACTAGCTACAGAGCATGCACGGTCCAAAAAGTCTGAATCCCCCTCCAGTATGCCTCGGGGCTCCTTTTATAGCAAAAGGGGTCGCCACAGTGGCACACAGGAGGTGGAAAGTTTGTACTGTACACAAGTCTATCGTCTGGCATCGTAGGACAAACGCATTTAATGCGCTGCCGACGTGCCCTCTCACTTTATCGGGGACGGCAAGGAAACTCGTCCCGTTCGCCGCCGCTTCGCTCCGGGGTGCATCTAGGCTGACTAGGCATGCAGCGCCATGCTGGCTGGCTGGCTGCTGAGTTGGTGCGGTGGCAGAGTCTTCACGAAGATCTGCATGCCACCATGCAGGTGCTTGCTGAGTTGGCCTGGAAGCTGCATGTCGCCACGCAGGTGCCTGCCTTGTTGGCGGGTTGACCTCTATGTTGGAACTGCGGTGGAGCCTTGGCAGGTGGGGGCCTGGCTGCGGCCCTGCAGATGTCTCCGGCAAGGGCCTTGCCGGGGTCTCGCAGACGTCCCCGGCAAGGGTATTACCAGGGGTCTTGTGAGCGTCCCCGGCAAGGATCTTGCCGGGGTTTCCGTCTTCTGGTTCTCATCTAGTATTGTATGTCCTTGGTCTTGACAAAGATCTGCATGCCACCATGCATGCACCTCCCGAGTCTTGGTTCCAATGTTGCTGATGGTGTTGGAACTCTCAGGCTCAAGGGTGGCGGCTCTGCTGGTGTTGGGCAAGTTACCCCGGCAAGGCCCTTGTCGGGGCTACGTAAGCTGCCCCAGCAAGGCTCCTGCTGGGGAGAGCCCATCTTGTCCCTTTGCTCCTCGCGCCTCTGTCTTGGCGTTGCTTTGGTAGTCTTATGTCTTCGCTCCCTCTGCCCCGCCAAGCACGGCCGCGGGCGCGTGGCTGCGACTGCCCGCACACAAGTAAAGGGGTACAAAAAGGACCCCTACTTTTGTACACTGACAGAGGCTACTGAGGATGTCATTCCTACTGATGAATCTGCTGAAGAAGTCATTCCAGAATGTGAAGAACAACATGCTGGTGCACCTGAGGAAAATGGCTCTAAAGAAAATGCTGAGCCAACTCAACGTCGTCAACCTGCTCATCCTTGTGTTGCAAATAAAGTGCGGATCGAGAAAATCATCAACGCACCAGGTCCTCTCACACGCTCAAAGGCTTCACATTTGTCTAACTTTTGTGGGCACTTTGCTTTTGTCTCTATCACAGAGCCCACCAAAGTAGATGAGGCATTTCTGGAGCCTGAGTGGATTAAAGCGATGCAAGAGGAATTACATCAATTCGAGCTCAACAATGTCTGGCAATTTGTCAAGCAACCAGACCCACGCAAGCACAATATCATCGGCACCAAATGGATCTACCGCAACAAGCAAGATGAAAATGGCCTTGTGGTGAGGAATAAGGCATGGCTTGTAGCTCCAGGCTACACATGGGTTGAAGGAATTCATTTTGATGAAACTTTTGCACCTGTTGCTAGACTTGAGTCTATTCGCATATTGCTTGCCTATCCTAACCATCATAATATCATCTTATATCAAATGGATGTGAAAAGTGCATTCCTCAATGGTAAGCTTGAGGAAGAAGTATATGTTGAGGAAGAAGTATATGTTGCTCAACCCCCAGGTTTTGAAGATCCAAAGCATCCTGACAAAGTCTTCAGACTCAATAAGGCCCTCTATGGCCTCAAGCAGGCCCCTCGGGCATGGTATGATACTTTGAAGGGATTCCTCATGAGGAAAGGCTTCAAACCCAGTTCACTTGACCCAACTCTTTTCACCAAAACCTATGATGATGAATTATTCGTCTGCCAAATATATGTTGATGATATTATCTTTGGCTGTACTAACCAACGTTACACTGATGAATTTGCCTATATGGTGAGTGAGGAATATCAAATGTCTATGATGGGAGAATTGAAATTCTTCTTAGGTCTTCAAATTTGTCAACAGTGCAACAACATCTTCATATCTCAGGAGAAATACTTCAAGGATGTGTTGAGGAAATTCGGCATGCAAGATTGCAAAGGCGTCAAAATCCCTATGCCCACGAATGGCCATCTATGCACTGATGAAAATGGTATTGACTTTGATCAAAGGTATACTGCTCCATGATTGGCTCTTTATTGTATCTATGTGCATCTAGGCCAGATATTATGCTTAGTGCTTGCATGTGTGCCCATTTTCAAGCTACACTGAAGGAATCACACCATAAGGCTGTGAAGCATATTCTTCGATATCTAGCTCACACTCCAACACTTGGATTATGGTATCCCAAGGGCTCGGCTTTTGATCTCATTGGATATTCTGACTCTGACTATGCTGGTGATCGTGTGGACCGCAAGTCAACATCCGGCACATGCCATTTCCTCGGACGATCCTTGGTATGTTGGTCCTCGAAGAAATAGAACTGTGTATCACTCTCTACTACTAAAGCTGAGTACATTGCTGCAGGTTTGTGTTGTGCTCAATTGCTATGGATGAAGCAAACCCTCAAGGACTATGGCAACAATGTGAAGAATGTGCCACTCTTTTGTCACAATGAGAGTGCCATCAAGATTGCTCATAACCCAGTTCAGCACTCAAAGACAAAGCACATACAGATTCGTCATCATTTTCTTCAAGATCATGTGTTGAAGGGTGACATCTCTATCGAGCACGTGAAGACTGAAGAATAGTTAGCTGATATCTTCACAAAGCCCTTTGATGAGAAGAGATTTAGCAAGTTGTGGTGTGAGCTAAATATCTTAGAATCTTCGAATGTTCTTTGAAAAGGACACACATCCTAACACTTATGCAAAATTGATGACATAGATGTGCAACACACGAAGTAACGTTTTTCTTCAATCAATGAAGACTAACCCTCTAAGCGTGAAGAAATTAATGAAGAATTTGATTCTCAGAGCCCTACGACAATTGTATGCAGCGTCTGAAATCATCATTCTTATACGGTGGGTCACGCCACCAACAAAAGTTGAAAATTTTCAATTTGAGTTTTTCTTCAGTTTTGAAATTCCTCAGTTGTTCAAATTCTTCAACTTTGCATAGTCTTCACTCTTTCCGATTGTGTTCTTCATTGACTATATATATATATATTTGAGTTTTATGTCCTCTACAGCATTCACTTATTGCTAATTCTTCAAGTTGACTTTTCTGCTAAGTGAATGTGATCGGACCCGTTCCCCCTCTATGCTAAACGCAACCCAGTCTATTCACAAATTCTTCATGTGCGTTCTATTTGAAACCCGTTCAAAATCTTCACTGTGTCCTTGTCAGCTGAAGAATTTGCGAACGAAACATTAAAATTTTCATATCTCATTTTTTCGGCTTTTGCCACTCAAACTGTTCCACATCCCACGATAAGGTTATTATATTCACCCAGAATCTCATACGATCTCCACCTCACTGTACGTGGGTGACACATGTCGCTAGGGTGAGAAGGGTCAGGGGCACGTTCGTCCATTTTCCTTGGACGAGCGGTTTTTCACCTTGGCTATATATACCCCTCACCCTCCTCAGACCACATTTACCCCGCTCGACCTCACTCCCCTCGCTCGAGCTCTCTGACCTAGTGCCGCCGCTACTTCCATCATCGCCGGTGAGGAAGAGCTTCACTGCCTTGACCTCGTTGCCGTCGTACTCGCGCCGGCCGCGGAAATCTTCACTCCGCCACCGCCGTAGCTGTCTTCCGCCGCCAAGTTAGGGCGTGGAAGATCTGAATGGACGAACTTCTCAACTTTCACTCCCAGTTCGTCGTGTTCTTCGTCAAGGGTAAATAAAATTTATTTTTACTGCCCTTGTTGATTCTTATGATTTCCACAAAATCTTCAAAAGGTGTTTATTCTTCAACTTCCACACTCATTAAACACCTCACATGCATATGTTCTTGATCTATTTCTCTAGCAATGTTTTTCTTCAAGATTCCTCAATTGTGTGGATTTTCAATCTATACAACTCTGGAACCTAAGTCAAAGACCGCTTAGTGAAATTCCTCAACTCACTCCTGGTCAAATTCCTCAAACTTGTTTCTTTTGAAAAACTTCTGAGAACGCATATGACCTCTCCAAATTCTTCGCACCTATACTCTGTTCACAGGTACACATGTCCGTTGCTGAATCACTAGGTTCTCATCAACTTAACTCATTTGCAGCATTCCTCGAAGACAAATTGCATACCTCTTCAGAGAATTCTATTGTTCAAAATCCGCAGTTGAAGAAAATGGCTGATGGCAAGAGACCTCAGAAGGGAGGCAAGAGACCAGAAGTGAATACTGATTTTGAGATACCTAATGACATCTATGAGGAATATTGCACTCCTGATGAAGCCAAATATGGCAAGGAGAACAAAAATCAGCGCAAGGTGCGCATTCAGAGGATCGAAAGGAGATGGGCACGGGAATGGAGGGAGTACAGATATGTAACTCCAAAGTACATGAAAAAATTCGCTTTGCACCCTCCTTACCCAAGACCTCCATTGGCACCAGGCCAAGAAGCTAATCCCACTAGCCTCAAGCGCGGTGAGGACTATCCATATGAATGGGCCAAACGGCAAGCCAAGTTGGCCAAAATGGCCAAGGAAGCAGTGAGGAAATTCAATGAAGACTCTGCTGCTGCCACTGCTGAGGCCTTTGCTAGCAAGTCTAAGAAGGCTATGCCCAAGAAGCCTGTGCACAAGCCCAGTTCCTCAGCAATGCCCTCACGGCCAAGCTCATCAAAGCCCTCACGGCATATTCCTCAAGCAGCTCCAGTTCCCACTGTTACAAAACCTTCAGCTGCTGCTGCAAAGTCCTCGGCACCTACGCACGTTGCCTCTTGCCAAAGGACCACTGGTATCTCTATTGCTTCAGGAGCATCTGCAAGTTCTTCAGCTCCTCCTCAGTCCTCAACAGGCCCTACTTTGCTGAAGAAAAAAGCCACTGCTGGACGAGGCACAAGGCCAAGTCCTCACAAGAAGCAAGTTGCCTTCCAAGTGCCGTCGAGTGAAGACGAAGCTGATGAGGAGGAATTAGCTGAAATCATCAGAGACAGACAGCAAAGGGCCGCTAGAGCCAAAGGCAGCAATATGCCATTGATGTTGGATCCCAAGTTGATCCTAGACTTCATCGACCTATGGCATAAGGACCCCAACACTCCTTTGCCTGAGATGAACCTCACTCCTGGCCAAAGTCATGTGTTGACGGCCTTCATTGATGAGGAAAATGGAAATTTGAACAGGGGAGGAAGGTGAAGAAAGCTCAGTACAAGAAAGAGCGCATTCTGAAGCAAAATGTTTTGAAGCTATCACCTGATGAACTTGTTGCTCTGCAATCATAAATCAAGGGTCTCAGTGATGAATTTGACCGATACTATGCTGATTGGTTGGGAGCCAAAGTCAGATTCGTCAAGCTGACCAAGGGACTCACCTCAAATGTTGCAGCCCCAATGCAACATGAAATTCCTCAGGCTGAAGCATCTGCTCAGCCTACTAAAGAACATGCCAGCACCGCTGATGAAGAACAGGCTGCTAAAGGAAATGAGAGCACTAGGGCTAATGAAGAAATTCCAGCCGCTGAAGAAATTGCCAAGGCAACCTCTAGTGTTGCGCCTGAAGAACAAGCCAGGCCAGTTGAAGCATCTACTACTATGCCGGAAGAATCTGCACCAATTTCCTCTGCTTCTCCTGCACAAAAGACAAGTCCTACCCTTACTTCTGCATCAGAAGCGAAGAAAAGGAAAGCATCTGCACCCTCAGAGTCTTCAGCTCCGAAGAAACGAAGAGTTTGACGAGCTCCTATGCAAATCCCATAGATGCTATTCCAATATCAAGCATGCCATCAAAGGAGATTGTTCCCTTTGGTGAGGAATATGTGATTCCAAGTGATTCAGATGAAGAAGATCCTTCTGCTGCTACGTTAGAGCAGTTGGATGAAGAAATTGAAGTGGACAACATCAGTTCAACTCCACTGGTATCCTTGGCCATGCCTCAATTCACTGCTGAAGAGGCCGACGTTGAAGAAATTGATGATGACGATGAAGATGTGGATATTGGGTGTACAACACTGATTTTGAATGATGACTACTGGGAAATTCATCACCCCAATTCACCACTTTACACCCCTCTACAACAGATTCCTCAGTCCCCTGTTCACACAGAAGAAATTCACACGGGCTTTAAAGAACATCAAGCTCCTCTTCTCACTATTCCTGAAGAAGTTCCAGCCACTAGTGCTGATGCAAATGTTGTTGAAGAAATGGAGGACAAGGATGCTAATGATGAAATTGCCACTGAAATTCCATAGCCTGTGGCTCCAGTGGCTATACCTCAAGAGGCTGTGAAGACTTCCACTCCAAATGCCCAAGCCACAGAATCCTCACTCCAAGAAGCAGAAGTTCAAGGCTGATGACTTCTTTGTTGAGCACATTTTCTTCACGGATTACAATCCATATGACTCTGCAAGACTGAGACGCAAGCGCTTCTGGACAGCGGGTCAAATGAACTTCTATTCCTCACAGCTGTTTGATAAAGACAATATCTTTGACCATGAGCAAATTCCTCATGTGGATATGGAGTCGCTGCCATGCTTCACCCCACTCCTCAGTGTTCTTCATGACGCTGGGTTGCTCAACCTCTGCACTGACATCTGCGAATGGAATGAAGAACTCATTCTTCAGTTCTATGCCACGTTACACATCACTGGCAACGTTGAAGATGTGAACTCATGGGTATTGGACTAGATGACAGAAAATACTCACTACAAAGCACCGGCCTCTGAATTGCTTCATGTCATCCCAGTCAGTCCTCCCACTGAAGGTGCAAGGCACCTCTATAATGAACCTGAGCTCTCTAACCATCTGATGCAAGTGATGATGAAGCCTTTGAAGCCAGGCCAAGCTCCAAGAACCAAATTCCTCGTCAAGGAATTGCTTTATTTGCCAAGGACTATATACAGGATATTGACTAAAACCCTCAGTCCATTCAAGGGCCACAACTTTGATGATGAAGAAGTTGTTGGCATCATGAAGAATCTGCTTTTCAACATCATACATGGTATTCCTATCAACTACCATGATTTCTTCATGAGGACTTTGGCCAATGTCGCTCTGTCACCGTTTGAATTGAAGCCTTAAGCTCCCTGGATCATGAGATTTATCAGATCAAGGTCTTCAATCAACTACAAGGCTGATTTTCAAAATCATCTCAGCTATTTTCCCCCAATTGATGTCCTCAAAACGACTATTTCCTCAGCTGATGCGAAGGGCAAGGCAGTTGTTATTGATGAAGGCACTCGTCCATTGGATGGACAATTTCAAAAAGCTACTTCATATTCCACCAATGATGACTCTGCCACACATGATACTACCGCAAATGCTTCAAAGCAAAATCCTCAAGCCACTGCTCCAAGGGTGATGACTGATCATGAGCTTCTCCTCAGTCTTCATCAGAAGGTCGATCGCAATCATAAATGGGTCAAGCGTCAGTTTGGTTCAATTCTTCATAACATGATGATCATGCAGAACACTGTGAAGAAGAACCATTACTACCTCCATGAACTTTTTGATCGCACCTGGGATGTATTGTCTCACCTCTACGGTGATGAAGATCTCAAGCAAATGGGCTTCAAGCAGGACTTTGAATGGTCTCAGCCACCTTCGAAGAAATTCAAGAAGGTCAAAGTTCCTCACTTGGTGGCCAGCTCATATTCTTCATCGTGCGAGACTGATGAACATGAAGACTTGAATGACACTGCAGCAGGCCCTACTCCAACGAACGACCCCAACAACGCTGGCGCTCCTCCATCGACTTCTTGATGATATTCTTCAAGGGCGTTAGTCCTCATCTTTCGTCCCTTTTGGTCATTTGATGACAAAGGGGGAGAAACTTGAGTTAGTCTTCAAGCGGGTCTATATATATGGGCTTTTTTTGCTGAGTTACAGCTCTCGTTCTTCTGAAGATTTTTGTTGGATCGAGTTGTAAACTTAAGTCCTATGGTGGTATGATACTTTTGCTCTGTTTTCCTGCATGCTATCTCCTCATATATGTTAATGCACGCATGTCGAATTACATCAGACACCATATTTCATCATGCATTTCAAATTCTTCATATCATATGTTAAATGCGTGTATGAATTACAAGATATAGGGGGAGATCTCCATGATTCTACTCTACAATGTGCATTTGCTATTCAAAGCAAATTCCTCACATATGCACATCTTCAGGGGGAGTTCTTCTATATCTTGCAATCAAATTCCTCAACACTTCATATGTTTATCCCCGTTGAAAACTTAACCTATATTGTCATCGATCACCAAAAAGGGGGAGATTGTAAGTGCATCTAGTGCCCCTTAGTGATTTTGGTGTATTGAAGACTTATAGGTTAAGGGACTAATGCGTTTTTGAGTGTACAGAGGTCTATAAGTCTATGAGGAGTTTGATATTTATAGAGAAAGTCGACCCCTAAAAATGAATGTCTTCAACTGAAGACTTTGGCTTTCTCAAGACATTGAAAGTGAAGAAATTGGTGCGACCGTGAAGACTTGACACTGGTATGCGTCGGTCCTAAACAAACGGATTTTAACCCCTTTCTGCGATGGCATTCGGAACCGTCGCCAAGTGAGTGTGGGCGATAGGGGGTCCTTCCCACACGACCTAGAAACTGTTGGGATATGCCCTCCTGGCACACACGCTCGGCAAAATGAGGTCGTGTGCGACCGGCGAGCACTCCAATACAGAAATACGTACAGTAGTGCTAAAAAATACAATTATACAGGAGAAATCATTTCCGGTCGTAAGTACATCCCACACAGTCAGTCACGGCTAAACGTTTCCGTTCGTATATACATCCCACACAGTCACTCCAAGGAAAACGTTTGCGCAAGGTGGCGTAACGCAAACAGTTTTCAATAGAATATCGTGCGTGATTGTTCATTGATTCAACACGGTTTATTCCTAGAAACTGTGTGTGTTGCCTGAGGTCATCGCCCATGGTGTTTTCTCATTAACCGTTTGCAATAGGAAAACCCAATTAGCAAGCTAATTGGCCAATTAGCGGGCTAATTGCCCTATTATTAATAATCCATTTACTAATCTAATTGACAGTCATATTAAGCACATAATATATTCACTACAAAAAAAGACACATCCGTGACATTTTGGGCCAAACGAAATTTTTTTCTATCATACTTATGACACTTCTATGACGATAATTGTGACAAAACCCGGTATCATCATAGATGTGGTGGGGTCCTACTTCTATGACAAAAAATCATGCCAGAAAATGGGCTTTTCGTCCTGGGCGGGCCGGAGACACAGCTGCATGACATTCTTTGGGCCGTCCATGACGGAAAAAAACCGTGGTAGAAGCGAGGGCGAGGAAAATACCGGGGTGTTCCCGGTTACGGTGGGTGGTCGGGGCCGAGTGATGCGCGTTTCTCTCGTACAGGCACGCGCGTGGGTGCGAGGCGTTGGGGCTCTAACTGAACCCGAGTGAGGCGTTGGGCTCTAACTGAACCCGAGCGAGGCGTTGGGCTCTAACTGAACCCGAGCGATTGCACTGCAGGATACGCGTTACTGAACCCGCTTGATCGATCGATGGCTGTTAACTGAACCCGATCGAGTGATTCCTTCGCTACTGATGCTAACTGAAGCCGATCGATGCTGCCTCTAGATGAACAGTGAGCGTTGCTGGGGGGTTTGAACAAACAGTCCCCGGTGGGGTGGATGAACAAGACCCCGTGGTGTTGCCTCTGGATGAACAGTGAGCGTTGCTGGGGGGTTTAGATGAACAGTTCCCGATGGGGGTGGATGAACAGGACCCCGTGGTGTTGCCTCTGGATGAACAGGAGCCCGATCGATCGAGACGGTTGGGGCTGGATGAACAGGACCCCGCGGAGGGCTGGATGAATAGGACCACCCCGTGGAGTGCTGGATGAACAGTAGACGGTGGAGGGCTGGATGAACAGTAGCCCATGGAGGGGTGGTTGAACATGAGCCCATGGAGAGGGCTGGTTGAACAGTAGCCGCTGGAGTAGCGCACGGTGGAGGCTGGATGAGCAGGAGCCCGTGGATGAACAGTCGCAGGTGGAGGCTAGAGGAGGTCGACGGTTGATGAACAGTAGCCCGTGGAGGCTGGAGGGGGTCGACGGTGGAGATGAACAGTATCTCATGGAGTCCCATTTTGCGGTACGCCACACCCCTCCCGATGAACAGGACCCCCGTTTTGACCGTAGCGCTCCAACACAAGTCCGTTTCCTCCATTTTGCGGTACACCACACCCCTCCTGATCAACAGGACCCCCATTTCGACCGTAGGAGGTCCGTTTCCTCCGTTTTGTGGTACGCCAAACCCCTCCCGATGAACAGGATCCCGTTTCGAACGTGGCCGGTCGAACACAAGGCCGTTTCTCCGTTCTGCGGTACGCCAAGCCTCGTTTCCATCGGCTGTTCCGTCCAAGCCGGTTGGCTCCCACGCGTTCCGTTGCCTCCCGATGAACATGACGCATTCCGTTGCCTCCCCATGAACACGACGACGACGCAGTTTCTCCGTTCCGACCCAGCCATGTACACGAGCCCTGGCCGTGTACGTACGCGCGAGTAGGCATTCGAGACCCCGCCCGTATGTACGTACGTGGCCGTATTTACTTTCTTGCACCCTGGACGCTGTACATATGTGTACATGCTACGTGCGTGCCTCTACTACGACACGTGCGCGCCTCTACATCGACCAGTATGTACGTACACGTTCGCGACCAGAATGACAACGCTACGTACGCTTCGACCAGGTGGGTCCCAACTGTCAGGCACTTCCTTGCGTGCGAAGATGTAGCTGGTGGGTCCCAGCAGTCAGGGGGGCGAATCGATTTTTTTGCCCGGACGCACTTCCTTGCGTGCGAAGATGTCGCTGGTAGGTCCCAGCAGTCAGGGGGAAACGTTTTTTTCGTGAAATACGGTTGCCCGTCCGGTGGGTCCCTGCTGTCAGGTGGAGGAATCATTATTTTCCGCGTAATAAGGAGGCACTTCCTTGCTGCAGCCGTGGACCCAGCTGTCAGCCTCTCCATGTACAGTCCACGTCCGATGAAAGCCGTTCCTTGACCATGTTGACCACGCCGCGCCGAGAGCACCAGGGCGGTGGACGACGGCGAGGCCTAGGAAGGGGACGACGCGGAGCCGGGGAAGACGCGGCAGTGGATGCCCACGCATAGAGGAGTATGAGGGTTCACTGGTTCGCTGCAGTGTGAGGCTGCTGTCGCCGTAGAATAACAGGGAGTGTGGGTGAGTAGAGGGATGGCCTGGCCAGCGGTGGGAGTAGTAGGGGGCGGTGAGGCCTCCGCGGCATCGCAGCCGGCCACGGGAGGCAGGAGCACGAGGCACGACCGGCGCTGCTTTGGGCGGCTGGAGCAAGAAGACCAGAGGTTGAAGAAGCACTACGGCCGTTGGATGGACATCGTACGGTCACTGGAGCTAGAATCGTTCATATTGACTAAGTTGACAAAGCCCTCCGTCCCCGTCAACTTAGTTGGCCCACAAGTCAGCCTCCCACTATTGTGGGTCCCAGCTAGCAGGGGGTATTCATTTTTTGTGCGTAATAAGGAGGCACTTCCTTGCGTGCGAAGATATAGCTGGTGGGTCCGACCTGTCAGCGGTGGGAACGTTTTTCGCGAAATACAGAGGCCCTTCCGGTGGGTCCCAGCTGTCAGGTGGAGGAATCATTATTTTGCGCGTAATAAGGAGGCATTTCCTTGCGTGCGGCCGTGGACCCAGCTGTCAGCCTCTCCACGCACAGTCTACTTCCGATGGTGTCGTTCGTTGACCACGTTGACCACTCCGCGCCGAGCGCATCCAAGGTGGTGGACGACGGCGAGGCCCCGGACAGCAACGAGCCGGAGATGGGAAGACGCGGGAGTAGAGTCGCAGACGGAGAGGTGTACGAGGGTTAACTGGTTCTGGTGCGGTGTGGTTCGGCAGTCGGTGGAGAAGAACAGGAGGTGTGGAGGGGTGGAGGGATGGCCTGGCCAACGGTGGAGTAGCGCTTCACAGCGAAGCGTGCTAAGCAGAGCTGCTAGCAGCAGGAGGCGGGAGCAGGTGGTCCCGGCGGCGCTGGAGGAAGAAGACGAGAGATTGAAGATGGATGCCGGTCGTTGGATGTAAATCCAACGGCTAACGATGTCAGAATCATTTGTTGACTAAGTTGACAACGACTTGCATTGGCTTCGACCTATTGGCCCACATTTCAGCCTCCAAAAATGTGGCACGTATTCAACCCATTTTTTCAGAATTTACAGTCTTTTTTTGCGGGGTAGAATTTACAGTCCATTTGATCTCTTTTTTTGAATTACAGTCCATTAGCTGGGCTGGGTGAACAAATAATGTAGCGTCCATGCGGCCCATTTATGTTTTTCCTAAAAAATTACAGGCCATTTGCACTTTCTCGAAATACACGATTTTGCTGGGCTTATTCTAATTATAATGTTGGGGTGGGCGCAGCAATGTTATCAAAAAATAAACAGGGGCTGAGCATTTTGTTATATATATATATATATTAAATAATAAGTGATTTATTATTACATTGGTCCTTAAATCTTACCAAGCTTTTGTACACAATCACCAGGATTTTCGTTGCCAAAAAAATCCAGGATTTTATTGTTAAGAAATTATTTTTATAAGTTAATAAGATGTGGGATATTGTTTTCTTACATATGTAAGTATCTGTTAAATATATGATGACAATAACAATAATATATAATAACATATAAAATAATTTAAATATATATAATATAGTTAGAAGGGAAACATAAGTTGGACCAGGCGTTCCTATTCTTATATAGAAAAATAGAACAGACCTCTGCGTTTTCTTCAAAAAAAATACATAAATTGGGCTGCCGATGTTTCAGGAAAAATAAAACCTCGGATGGGAGGTCCATAGGCCGGTCGATACATGACGGCCCTCAAGAAAATACAAACAGGCCTATGGACCTCCCATCCGAGGTCGTGGGCTGCGCATGTTAAAAAAGAAAGCCTAGACGGGGCAGCCCAAAACCCAGCTGATACTTGCTGCCCCAGTGATAATAAATGATACCTGCCAGCTCCCCGGCTTCGTTGTGAATTTATCTCCTATAGTAACTACGTTGAAGCACCTAAAAAATGTAACTATGTTGACAAACCCGTGGGCCCCAACGTCAGTATAGCATTAGGAGGAAGTATTTTTTCGATGAGGCACTTGCTTGCGTACGGCCATAGACCTGGTGGGTCCCGACTGTCCGCCTCTCCACGTACAGTCCTCTCCAGATTCCTCTCGTTTGTTCAGCATGTTCACAACGGCAGACAGCGGCGTCGCGGCGAGCGCACAAAGGCGCAGGAGGAGATCCGACCACCTGAGGAAGTGCCTTATTAGTAACGAAACAACTGAACTAGCCTAGTGGCCGAGTGACACTACCCGACAGCTGTTCCGCCCGGGTTCGATTCCACCTGTGCAGAGAAAATATCTCCAAATTTTTGCCTCTGCCTTTATTGACATGTGGGTCCCAATTGTCATCTACGCACACCACGTCCAACACTTGCCAAAACTTCGTCCCTCGTTTTCTCTGTTTTTCGCACACTCGACATTGTGTGGGCATCTTGAAAATAGCATATCTTTTTGACTGTGCATCATATGAAGATGTGCTATGCATGAATGTTGATCAGCATGATGTTAACTGGCTGGTAGTTCCAGTTTCGACCATGAATAAAACTTCCAGCATGATGTTAACACTGTTTGAAAAGGCCGTGTTAATATAAATGCTCTGCCTCTGAAAGTTGCAGTTTCTTATCTGAAACTGAACTTGGAGTTTCTTATCTGAAACTGAAACTTGCAGTTTCTTCTCTGAGAATCACATTGTCTGCACTTTTATACTCCTATGAAACTACATTTTTTAAGTGCTAAAAATAGATCTCTAGAATTCATAAAATACTTCATATGCTCAATACTGCAAATCTGAAATTCAAAAGACATTCATATCTGAAAGTACTCTCAAAATACACAACACAAAACACAATTCACAACCTGCAAATACTAACAACCCTAAGCTCCTCCTGACAATTCACAACCTGCCCGACTATTGGTCTGGGGGGGCAATCCCTCCTATTCCTCGGCGGCAGACAGCCGCCCCGTGAGACGATGTGAACGGCGAGGGAGAGGATGGCGGGGAAGCGTCGTCGGGCCAACTGTTTTTCTCCTCTTGCAGTTGGGTTCGGTCGACGAAGACTCCACCGGCTCGCTCTGGCACGACACCCTCACAAACGGCACCCTGTAGATGCTCGATCCTTCAATCTCTGGTGGATGCTCCATCTGGGATCGATACTCCCACCACCGCTCCCTCACGATCGGATTCGGTGAATCTGTTTGCTCCATGGCCCAGAGGAGCAGCTCTATGTACTCCCGCGCGACTCCCTCCGGGAGTATCGCCGCCTTTTCGCTCTGTTGCAGATATTTGGCCATGGATGTCGCCGTCGCCGCTAGTTGGTCCTTGTTGTCAAACCAAGACTGTATCTCCAACATCCTAGCTAGCTTCACAGGGTCGCCGTCTGCGATCCTCACGTATCGGTTGTACTCCTCCATCGATCTACTTCTCCACAGCACCTTCACTCGCCGGCGGTGGTTTTTGAATGGAAGAGGAGAGGAGCAGCGCTGGTTTTGGTTTAGAACGGGAGAGGAGCGACGCTGGTTTTGGATTGGAACAGGAGAGGAGGGGCGGTGGTTTTGAAATGGAAGAGGAGAGGAGCGGCGCTGGATTTAGATTGGAACAGGAGAGGAGCGGCGGTGGTTTAAGAGGAGAAGAGCGGAAGAGCGGCGCTGGTCTTGGAAGTATTTTTTTGTTTTGCGTATTTTGGGTCAAAGTTTGACCACGTACTGTATTTGACAAGCAAAATGTGAATGCATGTCACCAAAAATTGTATCGTTTGGTTCGTATCTGAATGTACTTTCAAATTATATTATTTTTGCAACGTATAACATATATTTTATTTGCGAAAATCATGGTCAATTATGACCCAGAATAAAAGGGAGACTAGTTAATGTGGGGTCGCTTTCTTAATTGAAGGGTAAATTGATTTTGATTTTGATCCAGTCACAGCGCGCCGGCCCTCTCGTCCAATCCTAAATCGCTGCCGCACGCTCCTCTCCCTCTTCTCCATTGCAAAACCACCTCCTCTCCTCTCCATCATCTCCATTCCAAAACCACCGTGTCGCCTCTCCCTCTTCTCCATTGCAAAACCACCTCCTCTCCTCTCCATCATTTCCATTCCAAAACCACCGTCTCGCCTCTCCCTCTTCTCTATTGCAAGACCACCGTCTCTCCTCCCATCTTCCAAAGCTAGCACCGAATCAGGCAGATCGCCGGCGGCGACCAGGCAAAGTTAGCCAGGTTGAAGGAGATCCTTACTTGGTTTGACAATGAGTGGGAGATTTCGAGGACGGTAGGGTTTAAGGTAAGCTTCGCACTAACCTAATCTTCCACCTGCTCATGCTTACAATCAGTGTGACAGCTAATGAAAATCATGGTTACAATCAGTCTCCGAGTACTACGCCAATCACCCTTAAATAGCTCTGGACCTTTGGGTCAAAGTTGTGACACTGTGTACAAATAAAGAAAAATAGATTGGTGCTTCTTTCAGAAAAGAGTACTCCCTAGAAAACTGCCAATATAAGCTACTAGTATTTGGTTAGAGGATTTGCTGCCGAGAAAGATCCGTCCACAGAGAGCGCCACACATCCCACTGGTGGTGGTGGATGCCAATGCGTGCATGGAGCATGGTTGGTGTCGGTAATTTTTACTTGGCACACCTCGCACTCTGCATATATGCCGGTTCCATCCGTACATTTGTGCAGTTCCACCAAAATGCAGCTGAATAACCCTGTTTGCACAGATAATGAAAAAGCGTGATTACATTATAGTGGCACTAGTTGATGAAACACGCAAAATAAATAGAAGAAAATATTGCGATAGTATCATAGTATGCCATGCTGCGAGGGCGAGATGGGCCCTGCGACGCCTCATACGGTACGCCACGCCTCATACTGGAAATCGTCCCAAGTCTCCCCGATACACCTTCTGCCAGTGATGAACATCAGTGTACAGCGGTAGTACAAGGAGGGGCCTTGAGACATTCAAATCTCTATTTTTGTGCAGATCAACTAAAATTAAGCACCCCAGTTTGCAGAAACGCTTAAACATTAACAATGGGACTAGTTGATGAAACATACATTAACAAAGAGAAGCACTTTCTTTATCTACATTGGAAATGAAATGATAGAGAGGACACTCGCTCTATTTTAACTGTATTATTACTTCATTTTATCAGTGACACTAGGGTCGAGCAGGTGGCAAACGAGGTGTACCGTGCGTCGCAAGGATGAAGGCCGGGGGTGCTTAGACTGGGATGCTGAAGCTGGCTCTTTCAGTCCCTATCTTCCCCCTGATGTTTCTGTGGTAGCATTTGGGTTGTAATCCAAACTTGGTCGAGCTGGTGCTGCGTCCCCCTACCTGCCTAGCTTATGTGGCGAACTTGTCTCCTGCTAGTACTCAGTCCGTTCTAGTAGTAGTTGCATAACTGCCCGTTTACACTGAGATGTTGTCGGATAATGGTTCTCTATGGTTGGGTTTCTTTAATGAAATCGGAGGGAACCCCCTCTTTCGATATATAAAAAAACAGTGGCACTAGCGGTGCCAAAACATTGCCTCAAATTAATAGTGCCACTAGATTAAGGTGCAAAATAATAACATTACTGCTTTATCATGGCAGTGCCAAAACAGTAGCACAAGAGCAGGATCAACATGCAGGATCTTTGGCAAACGGTCAGACCAAAAAGGAACATACCTCGTGATGGGAACCATATCTGCAGTCAACGCCATCGTAGAAGGGATGACACCAGTCACCAACATGGATGATTCAATTCATGGGACCTTTTGGTGCAGTTCACCTAAAATGAAGCAATGTCCCATGAGCTAGCAACTTCTTCTTCTTTTTTTAAGAAAAGGGCTCCAGCCCCGGTTCCATTTCCATCAGAAAACGAAACCCACAGAGCTTCTTCTTCATTAGTTGCAATAAAATTGAGCAACATCAAGGTTGGTCGTGAAGCTCCTGGAGAGTAGGCGGACCAGGACAGTTGCATCTCTAACGAAAAGAAGCAACTTATCTTAATGGGAAATTTAGCAGGACATGAAAAAAGTGCCATTGATTCATATTACTGGAGGCATTACATTGAAAACAACATTGGTTTAACGTGTCCTTACTTTTAACAGTGCGACTGCTACATTTTACCAGTGGCATTACATAAGAGCGGCTCGGGGCAACAAACATCAGAAGAGGATATCTGGGTTGGTCCCATTTTTGTTCGGTATATAGCCACCTTATACTGTGTGAGGCTAGCAAATCTAGTGCTGGACTTACTCTGTTGACTTGTCCCCCAGTCCCCACTTTCTTTCCTTTTTCAACCAATAGATCGGGTTTATATTGAGTTTGTACTGCGTTCCCTTTATTTCCCTATTAGACCTAGAGACCAGTTGGATAGCCAGTCTCTGCTACTTTTCGCCCCCATTATTTCCTCTTTCGACCAAGTCCTAGATTCAGGTAACAAATCTTCCCCCACCCCACCCCTTTCTTCCTTGTTTGAACCAAGTACTACTAGATTCGAGTGCATGAACTAGTTTTACCTCTTAACAGTAAAAAATTAGGTGGTTTTCGAACAGCCGATCGATCCTATCTACACGAGGGGGCCTGAGAAATAGTAAAAGATACAAATGCAGCGACGTCAGGAGCTCGGGAAGTAGAGCAAGGCCGGTTTCGAAGGAAGTTATACCTGAGGGTCGCCGGGATGTCGCTAGGTGGGCGGCGGGAGGCCGGATCTGCCCACACTACGGCAGCGAGGAAGAAGGGGTGGGAGGCCCTCCCTCGCCAGCGATGCTTGGGAGAGAACGGCAAGGCACGCTGATCGGGACGCGCCGGCAGTGGGTAAGAGCCGTCGCCGAGGACGACCGCGTGAACGTTGCACCTTCTCACCTTCCCCGGCGGAGAGGATCCGGCTGGATCTGTGACCAGCGGTGAGTAGAGAGAGAGTGTGTGGCCACCGCTGTCGTGTTTAGATCTGGAGAGGACGAGACAGTGTGAAGAGAGCAACACTAGCAAGCAAGCGCGGAGGCTCCTGCCTATATAGTGGAGTACTAGTTTTCTTTTGTCTACCGGCCGGAGCCGGCTTGACCTCGGCAATGACTGTCGAGAAGTCTTCATGCACGTGCCCCGGAGGCGCAGTTGTCGTCATTTTGATCTGAAGCACCGGATTATAACATATAACGCGAAAAAATGCCACATGACAAGAAATCATAACCTCACTACCCAAAGGATACAAGATGAATCCCGACGGACAAACTAGACGAGGATCAAAGCTCAAATTAAAGATAAACTCGTAGAAAAGGGGTCCGTCGATAGATGTCCTAATTAACATAGCCGGCTTGACCTAGATGGCAGCCGAGTAGTCTTCATGCATGCGCCCCCAATGACTAGCCCAACTCAGTTGTCGTTGTTTAACCCTCGCAGTGATCCGAAGCACATGACACCTAATTTTGCGAGATGACAAGAAACCTTTTTTTAGATTTCTCACCAGAACTACAGCCCTGTACAACACAACCTGCACGATAAGTAGACGATAGCCAATCCAGGCGTGTCTGCTGGAGTCTGGTCACATGCATGGACGAACTGATCTTCCGTGTCTTGCAGGGATCATCCAGGTACCAACGTATGTACTCCTACAACATTTCTCTAGTAGTACTATCGCTCGTCTCTCTCTTCTATTAACTCACCCGACTTGCAGGGCCAGGGAGTGTGCCTATGGTCGGTTCTCAATTGCGGTCCCACATGTGTGTGCAAACGCAATACGACGCGCGTTCCATTCGGAGAGCGCGTGCCAGACCGACCGACCGTCTGGGGTGCGACGCGAACGTGACGGGTGTGATGTATACTCCGTACATGTGTACCGCCGTTTTCTTGAGGCTTTGCTCCATGGCGCAATCCATGGATACAAAGTTAGTATACTGTACTATTTAAAAGTCGAGGGCGGGGCTTTTCCTGCGCGGTAGGCGGTGCAGTTCCGCCTAGTCGGTTCGATAGAGACGCGAGAAGATGAGGGAGTAGGCTGCTGCAAACATAGGGCTGTGTGATTTGACAGTGAGTTACTGCTGGACAGGTGGGGCCCGGTGATTTGACTTGCCATTATCATTTTAACTGCGGCGCTACGACTGGCTTGAGTCTCCCGATTCTTGACCACCTCCATACAGATGCCTCTCCCGATGCTCCACCATGTAGAGGCTGGCTCTTGCTTGAGAGCCCACTCCTCCACTTTTTCCTTGCCTCTTTCCCCCACATATGCAAAAATGCCATGTAAAGCGGGCTTATAGCCCACTATTGTACTTGATCATACAGGTGCTAAGCCTGCCACATAGGCATAAAGTCTGATGTGGCAAGTTAATTAAGAAGAGAGAGACTAGTTTGGTGACCCCAGGAAGAAACGGTGATAAGCGCGTGTACCTAGATGAAGCAAACTTAGCAACAAAAAACTAAGCACCTATGCATTGGGGACTTGAGTTGCTAAGCCATTTAATGCCCATAGCACCTCATCTAAGCACCATTTCATTGGAAGAGGTCACTCCTTGGCAAATGCAATAAATACTACGAAGAAAGAGATAGAGAGAAGTAAACAAAAAATACTCTTATAGCCAACCTTATAGCTAACCTTGTTGTATGAGTGACTAAGTGATGACTATGTATGACATGCCAACATCAGATAGCCTAACGCACCGTGTTAAATCTCCAAGGGCGCGACCGCGCGAGCGAGGCGACGGTCGTGGTAGGCGCGACCATGATACGGGCTGCTGGCAGCCCTTGGATCTGAGATCGAACGGTCGCATGCTAAGTTGCTGAAAATTTGCAGAATAACCCTCCAGGATAGGATATTCACCCATAGGTCTAGAATCACGCCATGCAACCGTTCGATCTCAGATCCAAGGGCTCTCGGAAGCCCGTATCATGGGAGAATGGAAAGCTTCGTATCACCTGTAATTTTCCCGACGCTTGACATGACATCGAAAGCCATTTAATTGGGCGTCGAGTAGACATGACATCTAATTGGGCCCCCATAGTACTGTGCATGAATCCATTTATCCACCAGGCAAGCCACTACCCTGCCATTCGCACGCGCCCCCCACTCGACATTTTTACAATCGATAAACCGCTCCTAGTCGTCCCGTCCTTTCACATTACGGCAGTTCCACTAATCCTAACCCTCCTCCCAAATCCATGGCGTCCCAAATCTCCATGATCGGCGGTGAGTACAAGGTTAGAACCATCACCGGCGATGAGTTCGACGTCATCTACACCCGTTCTTCCGCAACGGTGAAAGAATGCCTTGCTCGCTTCAAACGCATGTTCGAAAACTCAAATGATGAGTGGGTCGCTGGGCTAGATGTTGAGTACACCACAGTCCTGGGA
Organism: Triticum aestivum; assembly: GCF_018294505.1. Taxonomy (NCBI): domain Eukaryota; kingdom Viridiplantae; phylum Streptophyta; class Magnoliopsida; order Poales; family Poaceae; genus Triticum; species Triticum aestivum. The sequence continues at coordinate 264,104,933 of NC_057811.1, forward strand.
AGCGAGAAGAAACTAAAGGAGGCAGAGAAGAAGAAGCCCGCCGTGATCCAGGTTTGCGTGCATGACTTATGCTTGGTCTACCACATATGCCATGCCGACGTTGAGTGCGAGGAATTTAAGAAGTTCCTCAAGGGCGGCCGAGTCAAATTCGTTACTGTAGACTTTAGGAACGACAAGGAAATCCTGGGTTGGATAGGCCTCGTTGTAGGCGACCCCTTCGACCTCCAGAAGGAAGGGCTGGTGCCCTCCCTTGATCAGCCTTCAATGCTGACCCTGGCAGGAGCCATGGTTCATCCTTTGTACGGTGAACTGAAGAAACCTCCGCGCACGTTTCATCGTGCATGGCAGTGGACTGTACTAGATATAGACCACATCCACTACGCTGCAATGGATGGCTACCTTTGTTTCAATATCTACAAGGGTTGGATGAAGAGCAAGAGCCAAGTGTGCGGTTCAAGCAAAGAAGTATCGCCCAAGAGGAAGAGGGACAAGGACGAAGTCGAGGACGTGGACGAGGACTCCGAGTAAGGTGGCACTGTCGTTTCTCATGGTGGTTCTAATGCAGTGTCTACTGGATTAGTTGCTTAGTTTAATTTCTGGTGTGCTTAGTTTTATTTGAGGGGTATGTTGTGCTGAGCCCCCAGCAGAACTATGTTATGTTGCTTCTCGTTATATTTCGTACATTTCATCTTTTAGTTGGTATAGTACTACCACTCGTTTCTTGACATTATATACGTACAATATATATGGCCAACATCATATAGCCAGCAGTTTAGTTGTCAAAGAATTTCAGGGTGCTTAGCTTTGTCAAATAATTCCAGGGTGCTTAGTTTTATTTGAGGGGTGTGTTGTGCTGGACACCATTAACTTATCGTTGTGAGAATCGGCTTATTTTTGTCATGTAACATGGTCAACGGGTTTGACGTGAAAATAATAGTGTCTAATGGCATTTCTGAGCAAACATCTAACTTAACGATGGCATTTTTTAGATATCTAATTGCATTTTTGAGCAGGCATCTCACGGATCGATGGCATTTCTTGAGTAGTTGCAAATTCTAATGGAAAAACTGAGTAGTGATACACAACTAGTGGCATAAATAATAAGAACCCAAGAATTAAATAGGTATGCTAATTTCTTTATACCTTTGTGTGCGAAACAATATACGCTGCCTCCCCCCAGATTTTCTTTACAGAGGCAACATAGAACTATATGAGTGCCCTGTTAAATTTTGGAGTTATTCCGGGTTCATTTGGCCTTTTTTATACATTAATTGAGTTTCTGGTCATTTAATGTGCATAATTCAAATTTGAACTACAAGCACATGCTCCCGTGCACCAAAGTTGACTGAAAAATCACATGTGTGTCCTCGGGTGAATTTCTAGGTCCCATGCAAGAAATGGGAATGAAATTCAAACATCTGGGCATCGTGGTTCGGCTGAGAACATTGAGAAGCTTGGTTTTAAAATTCTTGTAAATCCAAAACACGCCTGAAACTCATGAAACTTGGCATGGTGTCATGTCATCGTACCACCATGCTGTGGTAAAAAATTTGCAGAATAGGAACAAGTTTTGGTATAAGTTTCTTGCAAACCGGAGCTTCTCTCAAGAAGGCTCGTGCTTCTGGGAGGGAACGTGTCACCTTTCTGTGCATAATTCAAATTTTAAATACAAGCACATGCTCTAGTGCACCAAAGCTGGTTGAAAAATCACATGTGTGTCCTCGGGTAAATTTCTAGGTCCCATGCCAGAAATGGGAATGAAATTCAAACATCTTGGCGTCATGGCTCGGGTGGAAACATTAGAAACTTGGTTTTTTAATTCCTGTAAATCCGAAACACGCATGAAAATCATGAAACCTGGCTTGGTGTCATGACATGGCACCAACATGCTGTGGTAATTTTGCTGTCCAATTTGCGAAGGCGCACACATTAACAATCAACAAAGTCATTTTGGAACAAGTGTTGTCATGTTACAATCGGAAACACAAGTATTATTGAAACCGTGGGCGTTCTATTTACCATTTACGTGCCGCCACGCGTCCCCTTTTTTTATTAGCTTGGAGGCGCCGTGAAGGGTAGCAATTTGAGTATGGGAGGCATGTGATCAGACCCCTGCGCGTGCTTATCGGGAGGAGAGCCCTTTGACCTCCATCTGTCGTCCACCTCTCTCCCAAGGTCTCCATTAATGGTGCCCGAGCCTCTGTTTAATGGTGTGGCAATGTCTCACCCGACTAAGATTTAAGAGAGAAAAAAGAAAATCTGAAAGAAAATTTTGCACGGATCTTGATGTAAGATCTGACGGACCTATATAGCATCTACTGCGACTTATAGCAAGACTGGTGAATATATATATAAGGACGACGAGAGTGGATAATAATTGTCTTACATAAGTAGGAAGATGTCACAGCCCCAGATCAGCCCTTGCTTGATTTTTCTTGCCTCCATGCATCATGTTTAAATTCAAATGAAATTTGAATTGAGGAATTTTCAAAGCCTCAGAAACCTTTTAAAAATGATCAGCATTAAAATCTTCTCAAAGAAGCCCAAGAAAATGTTCCTGTTAAACCTTGAAAAATATTGGCAAGAATGAAATTCAAACCAATAATTTTGGAAGGTTTAACATATTTATTTTGGGCCTTTGAATTAATCCAATAAATATTTGAATTGGATCTATATTTGTTATATAATAAATATATGTTCAATAATTCTGGAAATTGTTGTGTAGCTTTGGATAAGTCCATTTGGTTTACACAATTATTTTCATGAATTTTGAAAATGGTTTGGTCTTTGAACTAAATCAAAACATACTAAAAAATAGGAAAACACAAAACAGAAATAAAAGAGAGAGAGAAGGACTACCTGGCCCACCTACCTGTGGTCGGCCCAGCTCGCTGGCCCAGCCCAGCTAGCCCCCCCTGTCGTCTTCCTCCCTGGACAGAAGGACGAGCGCGTGCTCGCCGCACGCTGGCCACGCGCCGGCCACCTCCTGCTTGCCGCTCTCCCTCGACGCCCTGGCCTTCTCTGGTGACGCCACGCAGTCGCTTCGACCCCTCTCACTCTCCCTGTGCTCCTCCCCCCCTCTGTCTCTTTCTCCCGCAAACGCCCGAGCGCGCCGTCGCCGCCGACGAGCACCACCGCGCCCAGAGCCACTGCCTCGCCTCGTAGATGTGCTCCGAAGCTTCGCCTCGACCCCCTCTTCCTCCCCACCGAGTCACGCCCCGCCAAACGCCCCGAAGCGTCGCCCCCGACCTTGTCTCCGTCATTCGGCCGCCGAGATCGCCGGCGACCTCCCGTCTTCATCAGCTCCTCCCCGACCTCGCCGACCCGCTCGTCGTGACCGTGGTGAGCTGCTGGCCGTTTCCCCCCTCTCCGTTCTCTCCCTCGCATGCCGTAGCGACCGCACCAAGCTCGACCTCACCCGCTGCCGCTGGCGCCCGCCGCCGACGCGGCCCCGGCAACCAAACAGCCCGGGCGTCGTGTCCAACATGCTCGCCGCCTCGCGTAGTTGCTGTAGGTGCCATGAACGCGCTGCCACGGCCACTGCAGCCCCGTAGCCAAAAACACCCGAACGCCAGCGCCGCCCCGAGCTCATTTCCGGCGAGCTCCGTCCGTCCCCGCTGCTGCCGCATGCCGCTCTGGATGCGGGCGAGCCCCAGCTCCCCGCGCGTGCCCTCCTTTGCTCGATTGGGCGCCGGAGGAGCAATTCCGAGCCCTCCCGCCGCGTCTGCTGCTGCCGGCGGCTAAACGCCGGTGATTTAGCCCCGGTTGACCAGGGATTTGACCCCCCTGGGTCATTGACATGTGGGCCCCGGCCCCACTGACATTTTGGTTAGGTTTAACTTAAGGCTAATTAACTATATTAATTAGCTGAGTCGATGACATATGGGTCCCACTGTCAGGTTTGACCAGGACCAGCCCCTGTTGACTTGCTGACGTCACAGTGACGCAATGCTGACGCAGTATTACATTTTCTGGATTTATTTTTAATCAGGAAATTCCAGAAAATAGTATAAACTTCTAAAAATCATATAAAATCAACCGTAGCTCAGAATGAAATAATTTATATATGAAAAATTATCAGAAAAATGCAATCTATCCATCTGTATCATTTTCATGCATGTCAAACTAAGTTATACCTGCTGTATAGGTGAAAACATGATAATGCACTATTTGAATTCATAGTTTGAATTTGAATTTGAACCTTGAGTTCAAATCAACCCAAACCTTTCTGTTGCTAGTTGCATTAGGCCAAATCATGTCATATTGCCATGTCATAATCATGCATCATAATGGTTGCATTGCATTGATTGTGTTCTTCCTTGTTTGCCGGTGATTGTCCCCACTCGATAGCCGTGATTCCGACGATGAGTTCGATGACACTGATGAAGAACTATAATATCTTCAGAAGTGCCAGGCAAGCAAAACCCCCCTTGTTCAATCCGATACAATCCCATGCTCTCACTCCTGCTCTCTTCTACTGCATTAGGACAATCGATTCAACTGTTACATGCTGCGGTAGTTGAACCCCCTTTCCTCTGCATGACCTGTCATTGCCACAGTAAATAGATGAAACCCACTAGCATGAGTAGGAGTTGTTTGAGCCCTGATGTGCCTACTCATTCATGCTTGTTTGTCATGCCTGCTACTGCTTAGAGTTGAGTCGGGTCTGATTCGTCGGGGATGAATTGGAATGGTGATGAACATGTCCTACTGTGTGTGAGCTAAGTGTGTGAACACGATTTGGTAAAGGTAGCGGTGAGAGGCCATGTAGGAGTACATGGTGGGTTGTCTCATTGAAGCCGTCCTCAGGAACTGAGTTCTGTGTTTGTGATCCATGATACAGTTACTACCACGCATTGGGCCCGAAACCAATGGACCCTCTCGGCTTCTTAATCACCCTTGTCCTCTGTCCAGGAGTTGCAAGTAGTTTCTGGTGTTTGTAGTATGCTGGAGGCCGTGGACAGCGCTGACCGAGGGGTGGGCTGTGATGCGGTAGGCACGTGGCACGGTGTACCGAGCGCCCGTTTGGTGTCTCGGGAACCCTGCACACATCGTTCGGGGCCGTATGTGGAAACCTCGGCCGGACTCCCTGCGGATGGAACCTGAATAGGCGATAAACCTGGACTAGAGACTTGAGTGTTTAGGTAGGCTGTGGCCGACTCCCTCGCCAGGCTTCCGCTTGAAGGTTGCCGAGGTACACGACGTGTACATGGTGGTAAGTGGCGAGAGCGTGTGTGTCGAAGTACACCCCTGCAGGGTTAATATGATCTATTCGAATAGCCGTGTCCGCGGTAAAGGACTTTTGGGTTGCCTATAACAGTTCATAGACAAGTGAAAGTGGATACTCTAAAATACGCAAGATAAGCGTGAGTGCTATGGATGGCGTTCTCGTAGGGAGACGGGAGCGGATCCATAGTGGTGTATTGATATGGTGAATATGTGGACTCGTGTGCGCCACCTCAAAGAGTTGCTTGCAGTCGTAGTTCAGGTTAGCCACTGAGTCAAAGCTGGCTTGCTGCAGTTAAACTCCACCACCCCTTTTGTTGATACCGATGCATATGTAGATAGTTCTGATGTAAGTCTTGCTGGGTACATTTGTACTCACGTTTGCTTATTTTATGTTTTGCAGAGAGACGTCAGTCTCGCTAGTAGTTCCGTGTGGACTTCGACGTTTAGCTTGTTACCTCAGCTACGATCTTGTGCCCTCCGCAGGATCTGGTAGATAGTCAGGCTTCGCAGCCTTTTTCTTTTGTAGATGTCTGTACTCAGACATGTTAAGCTTCCGCATGTGTTTGACTTGTATGCTCTGAATGTTGGGTCATGTGACCCATGTTTGTAATATCTGCTCCTCAGAGCCTAATGAATAAATACTTGAGTCGTAGAGTTATGTTGTGATGCCATGTTGTTTTTACACATATCGAGCATATTGTGTGTATGATTGAAATGCTTGGTATGTGTGGGATCCGACAACCTAGTTGTTTATCCTTGGTAGCCTCTCTTATGGGGAAATGTAGTCTTGTGCTTCCATGAGCCATAGTAGTCCGCTACAGCCCGGTTCACCGGAGTCCTGCTAGCCCAGCACTACTGCTCCGGAACACTTGACTGGCCGGCATGTGATTCACTTCGTTCCTGTGTCTGTCCCTTCGGGGAAATGTCACGCGGTGACATCCGGAGTCCTGCCTAGCCTGCTACAGCCCGGGTTCCCGGAGTCCTGTTAGCCCAGTGCTACAGCCCGGATTCGCACGCTGCTGACCGACACGTTCGATGTTGATTCATGTATGCCTGTCCCCATACGTATTGCCGCTTTGGGTTCACGACTAGCCATGTCGGCCCGGGTTCTCTGTCATATGGATGCTAGCGACACTGTCATATACGTGAGCCAAAAGGCGCAAACGGTCCCGGGCCATGGTAAGGCGACACCCGTGGGAATACCGTGCGTGAGGCCGCAAAGTGATATGAGGTGTTACAGGCTAGATCGGTGTGACTTGGAATCGGGGTCCCGACAGCGTTGGTATCAGAGCCTGACTGCCTGTAGGTTTACCAAGCCAAACTGGTCGAAGTTGAGTCTAGAAATCCTTTAGTTATATAAGGGAATTGATTGTGGAAGGGAACGTAAGGCTCTTTTTACTCCTTTACCTTATGCCCTTCTGATCTGAGTCACCCTCTTCTCTTCTACGGGGATTAAGAACTAGGCTTCTCATCTTTCTATCAGGATCACGTGTTACTAATCCATAGACTTTTAGAATTGATAGTTTCAAGTCTCAGCTCAGTTTTTACTACTTCTGTATGTTCATAGCTGGCCTCAGAACCTTGATATTGTGATGTTGAGTGGTCATGCCACTATTTTGCAGGATGTCTCAAGTATTTTTGAGCATTTACAGTCGTTATGCTGTCCGAGTCATCCCAGGTTTCTAAACAGTCTGAAGCATTTGCAAATTCCTTCTTTCCGTTTCCGATGTTCCTTGGGCCAGATTAATCACACTAACTAGTGTGTTGAGGTACTCCGTTACCTCGTCATATATGTTGGAGCTATTATTATGACCCCAGTCGTCTTAGAGAACCACTTAGTAATCTAGCAATGCTTTGCATTCCCAGTGTGCGGATTCTGGCCATCATTCTTGAAAGCGTCCCGTGATGCCACTTAGTTAGTAGGCATTCTATTCCCGGGTTTCTGAACTCGAGATTCACCCTACTTACTTCATGCTGATAGTGTTGCTAGTTCCTTTAGGATATTAGTAACCTTTGTGATAGTCTTCGAGGTCCGTGGTATATCGTTCTTCCAAATACCATGAACCATTCTTGGCAGGAGTTCGTTTGAACCAAAAGATCACAACCAGGGCGCTCTTGAGGAGTACTCCATTCATATTGTGACTCTGCCAGTCCTTCCTCCTCTACATGGGTTATCCGGAAGAAATATGTTGAATTTGTTCGACATACTAATCCATGCATCCACAACTTAGAAAAACATATGTTCCTTTGGGTTGTCCCTCTTTAGTTATTTTCTGGCCCTCGTCTATCAATTGATAGTCAGGAGTAATTGTGCATTTTTGTTATCAATGCCTATTATTCTTGTGGTCCGTCAAGCCATTCTATTCCGGAATGACTAGGAGAAACAAACTCCAGTACCTTATCCATTTCTTGGATTGGTCAAAGTAGTTGTATTCCGCAGATCAAAATGCCAATCCAGCTTTTGTTCTGTTCTACCTCGGAGTATTACCCCCTTTATGTCAGAATTGTCATGAGAATTGCACCATCTCTCACGAATTCTTAACGCAGTGATACTCCTCGCCATCATCATTCATTTCTTGGTCCCGTGTTGTTGCAACCGGAATGCCGACAAGTGAACTATGATGTGTGAAATTTATACTCCTAGCAACTTCGTTGCTTGGTAGAAAATGGACAATATTCTCATCCTTAGCATGTTGGCTATTGAATCATCATTCTAAGGTTGATCGTGCTACCTAGTCCTTATTCCCGGTGCACTTTTCGATCAATGAGTTAGGATAGTGTCAGTCCTTGCTTATTCGGTCATATCGTCTTGCTCTGAAAAGCAAGATCGTTCTCGAGCTTAGTAACATATCGGTGGTTCGTGATGTTCCGAATATCTTCTCGGATGTATTACCAGGTTGTCACCTGACCACTATGTTGAGTTCGTGATCATGTTGGTTTACCTCCAAACCACCCATTCTCCAAGAATCTGTGTTGGATACCCCTGAGCTAGTTGGTCAAGCTAAACAACAACTTGGAGAGTTGGAAGATAAAAACTTGTCTAACTTAGTTCATTTCCAAAGGGATATCTTGTGTTGTGTGTAGTAGAAAGATGATTTCTTCATCGATTGGTCCTCGTGATCAATTAATGGACCTATCATCTTAACCAAACTTTGATTTGAGTATGGGCTATTATCAAATCAAATCAGAACCAACGATGTTCGTAATGTTGTCTTACTCGTGGTTGATTCCTCGAGCATACACCATTACATCTTTTGGATCTGACCAATGCTATCACCGTGTTCACACGATGGTGGAAGTCCAGTGATATGGAAATTCCGATGAGTTGCTGTTGAGCCCATCAGCAGCATCTTGTTTTCCCCATGATTCGTGTTAAACATTAAGCTAGTGTTGGAAACTTTTGAAGGCATCTTCCTCGTGTTAGCTCATGAAGTTTATGTTTTGATGGAAGAAGTGACTTCCTCTAGTTCACGTGCATATGATGCAAGTTGCCGCCGTGAACTTGAGAAAGTTTGTTTAGCTTCCTCTGGAATCATCCCAAGTCAGTCATGCATACGTGCGAAGTATTCTTTGGTCTGGAGACTTGCAACCTTCATTCTATATGAATCCCTAGCACACCACGCCACAGATTGATTTGTTCAAGGAAAAGAAGTTCTTAAGTGCTATTCCTTAAGGACCCAAAGGTACATGCGCATGACTTCGCTCTCCGCAATGATGGTTCCTAATCAGAACTCGGTAGTGTTTTATTCTAAGACTAGTATGTGGTCATGCTTGTCTGGGATAGCGTGTTCACATGTTGTAGCAGAACCAGCTCATGTTTTGGAGCTTGCTATCGTAGTTCATCCCCTGAGAATCTCGCAACGTCATCTCGTCGATTTGTGTTGCAAACTTTCATTTTTCCTTCTAGACTTGATGAGTCTGGAATATCCTGACACCAACCAGATTTGAATCTCGGGCAGATATGATGGTTGGAACATTTTCCAAGAATTATAATATTGGTCTCTCGATAACCGGTAAAGTGGATGTCGTGGCCAACACACCCAGCCGGAAGACCTATTATTGTAGTATCTGGATTGAGTAAGTTGGCCACCTCCCCATAAGGATTCCGTAGGATTTACTCCCGCAGTTATTCCTTATGGATTCCTGCGCACCCGAAGTCCGACCTACTACTTGATGTTCAAGATACCAAACCACATCTAATGGGTTATGCTAGAACATCAAGGAGAACATTAGAAGCGGAGTGCTAAATGTCTCTCGGTCGATCATCCAGATTTTGCTCCCTTGGCTTCGCTAAGGTGAAATCTGAGAAAGTGTTGTCCTCCTTTGCACTTGCATCCTCCATCACCGTTCATCATGGTAGTATGATGTGTTGCCAGGTTCCTCGGCACGGATGTTGGTAAAACCTTGATGAATATGGAAATGCTCAAGTTCTTGAGAGCACGCACAAGCGCTAGGTGTTTTCACCGGCACTAACTGGGATTGCTCCCAGTTTCCTCGGTTATGCTATAACTTTCAAACAGTGGATTCACTCTCTACTGTTGAGCGTCTCCCAGTTACTAAAACCATTCCAGCATTTGCATTTTGTTCCCAGCTTGCACCATCATTGTGCCGTCCTACTATGGACTACCCTTCTCAGTAATTACTGATCTAGATCTTCTTCAAGAGGTCCTACCATGGGTTCCATACATTTCCGGTGATAAGCAAAAGTCATCCATTGCGTTGTCTTCAACAAGGTAGTCCACGTCATCCATCCTAGTCCGAGTATGCCATTTCTTCGAGCTTTTTTCAAACGATCAATTGTAAATTTCCCTAAGCTGGTATGAAGAGTTTCAATGATCTATGGATCAAAAGTAATTCTTATTGCCGCTTAAGGGAATAACTCTACGAGTCACTTTCCCCAAGGTGCCCCGTTATGGAATCATGGCAATTTTTCCTTGCTACTTTGAAACCCTCGTCAAATTGTTTCTTCCGTCCCTCCTGGTGCATGTTTTGCCTCTCAGCTCGAGAGATGTTTCAATGCCTCCCTCCATGAGTTGATCCGGAGTTGTTCGATATTCGAGAAGATCGATCCTTCTAGAGTTCTCCCTTTCCTCTTGTTGTCTTGTCGTTTGGAGTTCTCAAAGCAAGACATCGAGACAAAGATGGTGATCGAATCAATGTTCTGATGAAGTGCAACTTGGATCGTGAAGATCATGTTAGCTCGTACCCCCCTCTGTCTTCTTACCTCACGTCTTGAATCTCGGGATGAGATTCTTGTTTAGTGGGGGTGAGCTGTCACAGCCCCAGATCAGCCCTTGCTTGATTTTTCTTGCCTCCATGCATCATGTTTAAATTCAAATGAAATTTGAATTGAGGAATTTTCAAAGCCTCAGAAACCTTTTAAAAATGATCAGCATTAAAATCTTCTCAAAGAAGCCCAAGAAAATGTTCCTGTTAAACCTTGAAAAATATTGGCAAGAATGAAATTCAAACCAATAATTTTGGAAGGTTTAACATATTTATTTTGGGCCTTTGAATTAATCCAATAAATATTTGAATTGGATCTATATTTGTTATATAATAAATATATGTTCAATAATTCTGGAAATTGTTGTGTAGCTTTGGATAAGTCCATTTGGTTTACACAATTATTTTCATGAATTTTGAAAATGGTTTGGTCTTTGAACTAAATCAAAACATACTAAAAAAAATAGGAAAACAGAAAACAGAAATAAAAGAGAGAGAGAAGGACTACCTGGCCCACCTACCTGTGGCCGGCCCAGCTCGCTGGCCCAGCCCAGCTAGCCCCCCTGTCGTCTTCCTCCCTGGACAAAAGGACGAGCGCGTGCTCGCCGCACGCTGGCCACGCGCCGGCCACCTCCTGCTTGCCGCTCTCCCTCGACGCCCTGGCCTTCTCTGGTGACGCCACGCAGTCGCTTCGACCCCTCTCACTCTCCCTGTGCTCCTCCCCCCCTCTGTTTCTTTCTCCCGCGAACGCCCGAGCGCGCCGTCGCCGCCGACGAGCACCATCGCGCCCAGAGCCACTGCCTCGCCTCGTAGATGTGCTCCGAAGCTTCGCCTCGACCCCCTCTTCCTCCCCACCGAGTCACGCCCCGCCAAACGCCCCGAAGCATCGCCCCCGACCTCGTCTCCGTCGTTCGGCCGCCGAGATCGCCGGCGACCTCCCGTCTTCATCAGCTCCTCCCCGACCTCGCCGACCCGCTCGTCGTGACCGTGGTGAGCTGCTGGCCGTTTCCCCCCTCTCCGTTCTCTTCCTCGCATGCTGTAGCGACCGCACCAAGCTCGACCGCACCCGCCGCTGCTGGCGCCCGCCGCCGACGCGGCCCCGGCAACCAAACAGCCCGGGCGTCGTGTCCAACATGCTCGCCGCCTCGCGTAGTTGCTGTAGGTCCATGAACGCGCTGCCACGGCCACTGCAGCCCCGTAGCCACAAACACCCGAACGCCAGCGCCGCCCCGAGATCGTTTCCGGCGAGCTCCGTCCGTCCCCGCTGCTGCCGCATGCCGCTCTGGATGCGGGCGAGCCCCAGCTCCCCGCGCGTGCCCTCCTTTCCTCGATTGGGCGCCGGAGGAGCAATTCCGAGCCCTCCCGCCGCGTCTGCTACCGTCGGCGGCTAAACGCCGGTGATTTAGCCCCGGTTGACCAGGGATTTGACCCCCCCCCTAGGTCATTGACATGTGGGCCCCGTCCCACTGACATTTTGGTTAGGTTTAACTTAAGGCTAATTAACTATATTAATTAGCTGAGTCGATGACATATGGGTCCCACTGTCAGGTTTGACCAGGACCAGCCCCTGTTGACTTGCTGACGTCACAGTGACGCAATGCTGACGCAGTATTACATTTTCTGGATTTATTTTTAATCAGGAAATTCCAGAAAATAGTATAAACTTCTAAAAATCATATAAAATCAACCGTAGCTCAGAATGAAATAATTTATATATGAAAAATTATCAGAAAAATGCAATCTATCCATCTGTATCATTTTCATGCATGTCAAACTAAGTTATACCTGCTGTATAGGTGAAAACATGATAATGCACTATTTGAATTCATAGTTTGAATTTGAATTTGAACCTTGAGTTCAAATCAACCCAAACCTTTCTGTTGCTAGTTGCATTAGGCCAAATCATGTCATATTGCCATGTCATAATCATGCATCATAATGGTTGCATTGCATTGATTGTGTTCTTCCTTGTTTGCCGGTGATTGTCCCCTCTCGATAGCCGTGATTCCGACGATGAGTTCGATGACACCGATGAAGAACTATAATATCTTCAGAAGTGCCAGGCAAGCAAAACCCCCCTTGTTCAATCCGATACAATCCCATGCTCTCACTCCTGCTCTCTTCTACTGCATTAGGACAATCGATTCAACTGTTACATGCTGCGGTAGTTGAACCCCCTTTCCTCTGCATGACCTGTCATTGCCACAGTAAATAGATGAAACCCACTAGCATGAGTAGGAGTTGTTTGAGCCCTGATGTGCCTACTCATTCATGCTTGTTTGTCATGCCTGCTACTGCTTAGAGTTGAGTCGGGTCTGATTCGTCGGGGATGAATTGGAATGGTGATGAACATGTCCTACTGTGTGTGAGCTAAGTGTGTGAACATGATTTGGTAAAGGTAGCGGTGAGAGGCCATGTAGGAGTACATGGTGGGTTGTCTCATTGAAGCCGTCCTCAGGAACTGAGTTCTGTGTTTGTGATCCATGATACAGTTACTACCACGCATTGGGCCCGAAACCAATGGACCCTCTCGGCTTCTTAATCACCCTTGTCCTATGTCCAGGAGTTGCAAGTAGTTTCTGGTGTTTGTAGTATGCTGGAGGCCGTGGACAGCGCTGACCGAGGGGTGGGCTGTGATGCGGTAGGCACGTGGCACGGTGTACCGGGCGCCCGTTTGGTGTCTCGGGAACCCTGCACACATTGTTCGGGGCCGTATGTGGAAACCTCGGCCGGACTCCCTGCGGATGGAACCTGAATAGGCGATAAACCTGGACTAGAGACTTGAGTGTTTAGGTAGGCTGTGGCCGACTCCCTCGCCAGGCTTCCGCTTGAAGGTTGCCGAGGTACACGACGTGTACATGGTGGTAAGTGGCGAGAGCGTGTGTGTCGAAGTACACCCCTGCAGGGTTAATATGATCTATTCGAATAGCCGTGTCCGCGGTAAAGGACTTCTGGGTTGCCTATAACAGTTCATAGACAAGTGAAAGTGGATACTCTAAAATACGCAAGATAAGCGTGAGTGCTATGGATGGCGTTCTCGTAGGGAGACGGGAGCGGATCCATAGTGGTGTATTGATATGGTGAATATGTGGACTCGTGTGCGCCACCTCAAAGAGTTGCTTGCAGTCGTAGTTCAGGTTAGCCACTGAGTCAAAGCTGGCTTGCTGCAGTTAAACTCCACCACCCCTTTTGTTGATACCGATGCATATGTAGATAGTTCTGATGTAAGTCTTGCTGGGTACATTTGTACTCATGTTTTCTTATTTTATGTTTTGCAGAGAGACGTCAGTCTCGCTAGTAGTTTCGTGTGGACTTCGACGTTTAGCTTGTTACCTCAGCTACGATCTTGTGCCCTCCGCAGGATCTGGTAGATAGTCAGGCTTCGCAGCCTTTTTCTTTTGTAGATGTCTGTACTCAAACATGTTAAGCTTCCGCATGTGTTTGACTTGTATGCTCTGAATGTTGGGTCATGAGACCCATGTTTGTAATATCTCGCTCCTCGGAGCCTAATGAATAAATACTTGAGTCGTAGAGTTATGTTGTGATGCCATGTTGTATTTACACATATCGAGCATATTGTGTGTATGATTGAAATGCTTGGTATGTGTGGGATCCGACAACCTAGTTGTTTATCCTTGGTAGCCTCTCTTATGGGGAAATGTAGTCTTGTGCTTCCATGAGCCATAGTAGTCCGTTACAGCCCGGTTCACCGGAGTCCTGCTAGCCCAGCACTACTGCTCCGGAACACTTGACTGGCCGGCATGTGATTCACTTCGTTCATGTGTCTGTCCCTTCGGGGAAATGTCACGCGGTGACATCCGGAGTCCTGCCTAGCCTGCTACAACTCGGGTTCCCGGAGTCCTGTTAGCCCAGTGCTACAGCCCGGATTCGCACGCATCTGACCGACACGTTTGATGTTGATTCATGTATGCCTGTCCCCATACGTTAGTGCCGCTTTGGGTTCACGACTAGCCATGACGGCCCGGGTTCTCTGTCATATGGATGCCAGCGACACTGTCATATACGTGAGCCAAAAGGCGCAAACGGTCCCGGGCCATGGTAAGGCGACACCCGTGGGAATACCGTGCGTGAGGCCGCAAAGTGATATGAGGTGTTACAGGCTAAATCGGTGTGACTTGGAATCGGGGTCCCGACAGAAGATAATTGCCACATGCGGCTATGCCCGAAATACACAAGGGCAAAAGAAGAAGGAAGACGCATACAACGATCTGGCTCGCTGATCTCTACTTTCTTTATGCGCTGCAAGTGGCGGAGACTAGTTCTCGCGGCGGGCGATGATCTCTTTCATCAGTTTCATGTCCTTAATACGCTACTTGGCAGCATCCATGGATTCCTCCACCAGCCTGTTGCGCTCGATGCGGAGCATGGCATTCTCGTCCATAAGTTTCTTGATGATGACGCCCATCCTCTGCAACAAGGCAGCGGTCTCCTCCTCCTGCTTCGCCCTTCCGGCGATCTTCGCCCTCAGCAAGTCGCGCTTGCACCGGAGCTTCGCATTGCCCTCCCCTGGTTGCCGGATGAGGCCGGTAGCCTCGTCCTGCATCCTCGCCCAGCCGGAGATCTGATCCATCTGGCTATGGACTATCGCATGCATGCGCCTGTAAGAGTCCTCGCCTGCCCGCGAGAAATTTTCCCAGGCCGCCGCGGCGCGGCGGGACCTCCCTGCTGCTTCGGCGGCACGGCGGGACATCTCTGGTGCTTCCGCGGCGTGGCCGGACCAGTCTGCTACATCGAAGGCGCGGCGGGACCTCCGTGCTGCTTCGGCGGCGCGGCGGGACCTTTGTGCTGCTACTGCTGCGCGGCTGGACATGTCGGTTGCTTTCGCAGTGAGGCGGGACATCTCTCGTGCTTCCTCTTCCATGCTCACCTCTCCCTGGTGGAAATCTCTCGACCAGAACTCACGCTGGCTATGGCTTGATTGACTTGATTGTTTTTTGTGGATGGAGTTGAGGAGGAATGTGCAGTCATCTTAGCATAGTAGTATTTATAACCGAGTACTACTAATACGCTCCTAAGTGGGAAACCGTTTAGGTTGTGATCGGTGTGAACAGGTTTGCAATTAAATATAGCGTGGTAGTAGTAGTAATTTGGAATGTGACGAGACGCGCTCAAAATTTATTGACGGTTCTAGTTTCAAAGTGCGGCACTATTCCTGGATGGCGTAACGTCGGCACGTTTTCTCGGCCGTGGTGTAGCATATGCCATGGTACTAGTTCTTTTTCTACTGCTGTGTACGTGCAAAAACTGGCACCGTCGGATACATATCTTACGCTTGGTGTTCAATAGGAATAGCCTCGTGGCGAGCTATAGACTAGTCTTTTTTCAGACGCATTACACCTATCCTATCTCTCGGGACTTCTCGCACGCACAATCACTGCTCCCTAGGTCGATGCCGCCCACATACAGTTGTACTCTGAGAAGAGGTGCACGCACGCTCTCGTCCTCTCTCACACACGCATCTGTAGCTACGAATTGTAGTGTTCTCAACCATCCGATTGGCTCTATCATAGGTTTCACGTTGCTCCTTGGCCTTGAGATTGAGAAGTTTAAAACGCGGAGGCTAAGATGGAGGCGCGAGGTTTTGGTTAATGTGCGGGCCGCACACGGCACCAACACGACACGAGCTTCATCTGCCTGGTGCGCATGCAGTCGGGTGAGTTGTCCAAGTATAGACACAACCAGGCCCTCGTTGGTATCCGCGCCTCGACTTTGGCTGGTCATAGTGGAGAGTAGCATATACTAGTTACTAGTCTATGTTACTAGTACCTTCATAGTGGGTAGTGTCATAGTATATGCATAATTTGGCGACGAGCGCTCTCTATATGTACCACCTTTTTTCTTTAATTACATCTTGTTAGTTTTGCTCCATGGCGCAATCCATCGATACTACTACTGTACAAATGTATACATTTTTAAAAGGCTAGAGGGCGGGGCAGTCTAGCTTGGTCCTTTTCACGAGAGACGAGGGCCTTTGTGATTTGACGGCTCATTACTGCTGGAAGGCGGGGCCTTGTGATTTGACTGCTCGTATAAATGTGTCGACGACCTGAGGAGGAGCAAAGAACCGTGCGGTATACTCAAGTTTTCCACTGGAGTACGACGGAGGAGCACGAAACACGGCAGCCCAGTGCCATATCCTCTACTCTCTACTCTTATTATATATTACTAGCAAGAGGCATTGTTCTATTGGTGATAAAGAATGATCTAATTTGCTAGTCATCTCATTTTTAGCATTGTTCTATTCATGCCTCGCAGAGAAGGTGACACGTGCGGCGAAACACCCGAAGCAAAATAAGAAACACAGGAGCAAAAGAAGAAGGAGGATTATCACCCCAAAAAAAGAAGGAAGACGCACACACAAGTCTGGGGCGCTGCTCTCACTACATGAAGGGTTGCTGGCCGCGGAGTCGTAACTGCTTCTTCATCGCCTCCACGACCTCCATCTCCTTGCGCGTCTCCTCTGCCATCTTCTTCATTGTGTCCATGACGCGGGATTTCTCGACGCGAGCCTTCATCATATGTTCCACGGCCGCATTACGTACCTTGACAGCAGCCGGGTGCTCGATGCGGAGCTTCGCCAACTCCTCCTTCTGTTCCATGACGAGGGCCTGCAACATCTTCATCGAGGAACTACTATTCTCATGCAGCTTCTTCCAGCCGGCGTTCTCCTCCTTCAGCAGGTCGAGCTCGTGGCAGAGCTTCGCCTTGTCCTCCTGAAGTTGCAGGATTTCGCCGGTCGCCTTCTTCTCCGAGGCAATGCTCTTCTTCAGCAGCATCACCAAGCCGGCGGTCAACTCCCCCTGCTCATTGAGCTTAGCGGGCATGTCGTCGAGGCTCTCCTTCAGCAGCTCCACCAAGCCGTGGATGAACTCCTTCTGCTTATTGAGGTGCTTATTGAGCTGATCGGGCATGCCGTCGAGGGATAACGACTCCAGCGCCGCCAGCTCGGCATGTTCGCCTCCGCGTCTAGGGCGCTCCTGGGAGCCATCGCCTGCCCGTGAGAGATCTTTCGAGGTCTCTGCGTGGCGGCGAGCCCTCTCTTTTTTTCCGCAGCCTTGGTTGCCGCTCCCTTGTTACGAGTAGTTCTCGACCTAGAGCTCTGCACACCGGCCATGGCAAGGACGGACGAAGAAGGAGGACTTATGAGGAGGAAGGTAGAGTAATTTTCGGTTAGGTAGTTCCCCTTTTTATAACCTAAGTACTAGCACTAGTACTAAAACCTGCATAGTGGGAACACGTTCAGGTTTGGTACGTACTGGTAGGTGTGAGCAGGCTTGCACTTAATTGTAGCACTAGTACTTTCGAATGTGATGGGAACAAGGTAAAGATTAATTGATGGTTTTTGGTTTCGAGGCCCGAAACGGCTCCCGATGAGTTTAGTGGAACATAAATTTCAAGTAGACTACACTGCTCAGATGCGTAAATATTATGTTACTGTCAAAAATTGGCACAAAATACGAAGGAGACCAATGGAAGTACTACTAGCAACCCATGATTTAACTACTCGCATGCGCGCAGTGGAGTAGTAATGTCTTTCTTCCGCCCTCACGTCCACTCAATTTGCATGCGCTGTATTAATTGACCATCAATGAAGTGAAGGACTTTACACGCGTCAAATTATCACATGGGGTGGATCTTGGTACAAAATTGCGTCCGCCCGTGTACCCGCGTGTGCGTGCGAGGGAATGAGTGCGTGCGTGGCATGCGTGCACATCTTCGCTTCGTGCATGTACCGCCAGTGCGGCTCAGGGAGGACGAGTACATTCTTCTGGAACCAGCAGCACGTCACTGTGATCAATCCACACAAGGATGTCGCGACAACGCCTCCACATGTGCCACGTGGCTTCATGAACTGTAAGAGAGACACTGTGTAGCGTGCCATTGTGTTTTGCACATACTCGAAGTACTAGTAAGGTACACGTGCATTGCACGCGTCAGATTTTGCAACCAAATTATGAATAAATACCACACTGTAGCATGTAAGCTCTGAGTCATATATGCCTGATGTAGACCTTCGTTTAATTCTTATAGTTCATCTCATTCAAAATCAATTAGTTTTTATAAAAAACCTAGGGCCTCTTTGATTCGTAGGATTTCCAAAACGCGGGAATAGGAAGAACATGGGATTAGAGTGGAATGTCGTCTTGAATCCTACAGGATGGTACGAGTGTTTGATTGTGCATAGAAAAAACGCAGAATTCTTTCAAAGAGGTTTGAGTGGATGGGATGTTTCCTATGAAATCTAGTGCAAATGAATCATATGGAAAAATTCCTATGGTTTACAATCCTACGAATCAAACAACCAAGATAGGAAAAATTCCTAAGGATTAGAATCCTCCAAAATTCCTTCGAGAATCCTTTGAATCAAAGAAGCCCTTAATCTATTTTATGATTCATGGAATTGTGCGTTGTAAAGCATAAAGTAAAAACAAATAATGGCAATTCAACTAGAAAAAAGTTTGGGCAGTTATGATACGGAAGATTCTAGAACAAAGGAGAACCACTGTTGTTTTGAGATTTGTGCATTATGCTTAAGTTCAACCATGGAGTCTGCTAGATTGTACATGTGGCAAAATCCGGTGGGGGCTAGAAGATGGTGCGAGGGGCCGAGTGGAGGGAGACTATGAAGGAGTGCACAACTGCGAGATCGATATTTAGAGAGAGGGGGCGAGAACGTGCGCTGTTGCGCGCAGTGGCGGAGCCATGAAAAATGTCCCATGAGCTAGGGGGCCAAGCATTGCTAATCCTTTACGAGGAGGGCCAATTCATCAACTTAAACCATTTTTACCAGCAATTGTCTAATGATCACATTCATATTAGCCTCGATATATAGTGATGTTAGGGGGGCAGGGCCCTTGCTGCCCCTGTCTTCGCCATTGTGCGCGCGTCTGAGAGATGAAGCGGAAGGCATGGATGATGAGAGGGGGGCGTTGGATATATAATTAATGTGGGTGTATTAGCTATATATGTAATCCTATATAGAGAGGTATAGATTGATCGATGTGGACGTGGGAAAGAGGGTGAGACCTCACTAGATATATAGATTGATCGGTTTATGTGGAAAACTATGAAAGACCTAGCTATATACACACACACATAGAGGAACATCGATCGTTGCGCATGCACGTGAGAGATAAAGAATGCCCGATATGATGGAGAGGGGGATGTGTGTGTGTGTGTGCCTTCATGGGAGACCGACCTGAAGAAAAAGATTGCATGTGTGCGATGGATAATGCCGACTGGTAGTGTGTGTGCATGCATGCACGAGAGAAAGTTAGTGGTACAATTATAAAGAGAAGACCAATGTGTGGGTGTAAAAGACTAGGTGAGGTCATAATCAATGTAAAGTTGAATTCAAATATTTGAATAAGAGATCATGATGTTTGAAACCCATGCATGCATGAATATAACGGAGATCTGCGCGGTGTGGTTTGGAAACGAGCATGTTGTAATGTATACACATTGAACAAGGTCAGACTGGTTTGAATTTGAGATACCGATGGCAGACATCGTTTGGCCACATTGCATCCGTGCATGGACACACTATTCTAATTGGAGATGATGGGCGGCTTTCGCATCACATATCTATATATACCCCTATTATATTTTATATTTTTTATATAGTGTGCGGATAACTTTAACTTTGAAAGATGGTCGTTGGATGAAGCCAATCCGATGGTGCAGAGCTGGCGAATTTGAGCACTACTGGCCATTGGATATCATCTAGATTCCACCAGATTTTGCCACATGTACAATCTAGAAGACTCTATGGTTGAACTTAAGCATAATGCACAAACCTCAAAACACAAGCACTTCATCTTTGTTCTAGAATCTTCAGTATCAGAATTACCCAAATGTTTTTCTACATGATTTGTTTTTACTTTATGCCTTACAACTTACAATTCCATGAATCTTAAAATAGATTAGCTTTCTTATAAAAACAAGATGATTTTGAATGGAATGAACTATAAGAATTAAATGAACATCTACATCATGCATGTATGACTCAAAGCTTACATGCTATAATGTGGTATTTATTCATAATTTGGTTGTCAAATCTCATGCGTGCAATGCACGTGTACCTTACTAGTCTAAATGGTGTATGTGTGTATGTTGTGCGTGTTAAACACATTGTATGTAGTATATCATACTAGTCTAAATTGTCTTTTTTTGGTACACGTTAAGCTTGTTCTCCCGAAATTTCAAGCCGCGCCTTCTTATGCCGAAATTTCAAGCTAGCATCTCTGTCTATCGTGCTGCGAAACTCCCGCCTCTTCAACCCGCGCCTTGTTACCCCGAAATATTTAAGATAAATCTTTGTCTCGTTGTGCTCCGACAACTCCCTCCATCTCAACCAGCGCCTTGCTATTCCAAAATTACAACGCGCGCGAAAACTTCCACCTCCTGTGAAATCCTGCCACGCGAAATGCCCGTGATACCCCTGAACCGAAAGAACCGCCTCAAATCGGTGGGGGTACTTTTGTAACATACCCCACATTTCGGACAAGCGCGTCCCTAAGTCATGGTTCCCCACTCCCATCCCATCCGCCCACCCATTCATACACCAAGGCCGGGAAAACCCGCGAAGCCCCACACCCTCCTCTGTCCGCCACCCAGCCGGAGCCTCTTCCCCGACGACGTCGTCGACAGCAACACCTCGACATCCCTCATCCACCGTACCGGATGAGGATCCGTCGTTGATCTGGTCGTCCCGCCGGTTCAGCCACCCCGTCCTCCACCTCCAAGGAGATGCCCCGACGTTCCCCTCGTCTTTCGCGCCACCTCCATTCCCACACCGTCGTCTTCACCTGCACCACCGGAAGAGCATCATCATCACTGTTTCCTCGGATGAAGCTGCGACGTAATCGGCGCCACCAAAGAGGTTGTAAACTAATCGCCGCATTTTCTTCTTGACTCGATCTCACGGTGCTGCCGGCGCTCGGTCCCGAGCCGACACGGCGCGGCTCCATCCACGGCGGCGTCGCCGGCCACTTCCTCCACGGCGTCGCTCCCTCGGCGGCGACGTCCACATCAGTAGGAGCTGCTGCTGCTTTAGCTCTCGCTTGCGCTGCTGCTGTGCTCTTGCTCTCTGTCCCGTGCCTGGTCTGCTCTTGCTCGCGCTGCTGCTCTCACCCTTGCTCTTGCTTGTGATGCTGCTCCGATTTAGCTACACTTCAGTCGACTGAATCGACTTTTGGGTCAGTCGATTCTCAGGGGGTGTGGGGCCTCGCCGGAGTTAAGGAAGAACCAGCCGTAGCGGGGAGGGGGGCTCGCCGAAGAGGTACCCCACTATCTATCTTAGGGTTCAGGGTGGGGGCGGTGGTCGCCGGCGATGGTGGGGCAGTGGCTTGGGGATCGCCGGAGAAAAAGCTCAGCATGGGGGGGCCTAGAGGGATTGCCGGGGCGGCAGCGGACCGGCAATGGGGAGTGTTTTCGGGGCGGGCGGGGCGGCGCACCGCCGGCCGCGGGCGGCGGGGGGCGGCTGTTTGGCCGGTGGTGGCTGGCGGCTCAGGGGGTGCAGGTTGAAGATGAACTGCAGGCCCTTGATTTCGTATCCAACAGATGCAAAATCGACTGACCAAAGATTAAAAAGTCAGTCGACTGACGTGTAGCCTCACCTCTAGCGCATTCAGTTTTGACAGTAAAATTCAGTTTCGATAGCAAAATTCAGTTTCGACAGTTAAGTTCAGTTTCGACAGTTAAATTCAGTTTCGACAGTTAAGTTCAGAGATGAGCGGCTGATGTATACATCTAGCACTTTGTGGTTATGTATTTTACGTCATCTATTGGAGATGCTATTAGAATTCCACTCAGGTTAATGTTGTCTCTCTTGTCCTGCTTCAGTCTCGGCGTCGTACAACTCAACGGAGCTGCTCCAACGACGAAACCTTCCATCACAGCGGAGCAGTACCTCGGGCTCCATCTCCAGACGCCTAAGATCTTCTTCCCCTCCTCCGACAGCCAAGTCAGCCGGAGCATCCTCACCGGCCAACCCAGTCATGCTGAGATCGACATGGCTTCGCCAAAGAGGTTGTACACTTGTTGCATATCTTTTTTACTCTACATGTTATATATATTGTCCACTGAGCACACGGAGTAACAGGAAATATGATTATTTTATCCTACTATATGACAAGCAGTGAGGTACCAGGCAACCTAGCTATCCGTGATGGACTCTCTTGAACGCCATCATTATTTATCTCTGCGCGTTTGAGCTATGCATTTGTCGATGGCCCTGGGAGTTGAGCTAGTAGGGCAGTGGCCTGGGTCCAAAGTAACAGAAGTAGCAAAAAAACATTTTTTTAGTGTAGGATTTTCCTTGCTCAAGCCTACCTACTAGAATCGCTAGTGCTTGAAAGGAAAAGTGAATGAAAAACATAGGAATTGGAAAGTTTCGTATGGTACTACTTTTCATGAATTTGGTGCAAAGGAATGGAGCAAAGGAAAACTGTAGGATTTGTTCCTTTAGTGTCTCCTTGAAAGAAAAACCGTAGGAATTTTAATTTCCACTTGTCCTCCTTTTCAAATTCCTATTCATGAAGCATAAGACTAAGAGATAGTAGCATAATAGCATTATAACCGTACATTTTCTTGTGGTTTGACTTAATCTCACCATGCTTCTTTGCATCCTGTGATCTTCCAATTCTTGTGAACCAAACACCCAGATTGGCAGAAATCTTGTGTTTCTAAATTCTCTGTTTTGCACGTGCATTCCTATCCTATTCATGTCTATTCCCTATCCCTGCATTGTTAGAATCCTCAAATTCAAACAAGCCCTTACACAATTACTTCTCTTACGGATATGTGTCAAAGAAAACCTTGTGTGGTTTGTCCTGCTCCTGCGGTGCTGTGTTCCACCCCAGCTCAGCTGCTCCAACGATGGAAGGGTTCACCACAGCAGGGATCCGCTCTCCAGACTGTCTTTCGCCACCTCAGATCTTCTTCCCCGCCGCCGGTAGCCACGACAACTGCATTACCCTCATCAACTGAGCAGATGACCTTGAGGACTACACGGGTCCGCAAGAGAGGTCGCACTCTTTCGTGTCTGCTTACGTTATGCATCGCTTAATATGATGACATGCTACTTTCTCGTCGTGTTCACCTATTAGACTCTGAGTCAGGTCCAAACTTATGCTGAAACTTGAGTTTCTAAATGGTTGTGGGGTACATATTGGAGCAGTAATCAGTACTATCTGTCTACTATCTGGTTAATCTCGGGTGTCTACTATGAGTTTCATGTTGGGTGCAAACAAACATTAAAGGAGCCATTATCTGGATTTGTGCATGCACTCCTTACATAATCTCACTATGTTTTATTCCTATGCATGTCAGTTATTGTACACAATGGAACTGAACATGTAGAGCAAAAGAGACGAGCCTTGTGTGGCAATAAAAAATTTCATGCAGACGTCGCTCCATGGGGGGCGCAAAGGCAGCCCCCCATCCACCCATTTCGGATCGTAATCAAGAGGAAGATAACTGTTCTGAGGGGGATTCAGAAGCAGAAGACCACTCATATTTACCCCATGAGATCTTCGCTCTAACTTGGCATGCTTGTTGGTTATATCATGCATATGGTGCCTTACATTGCTTACTTTATACATCAAATATGTCAACTGCTTAGTTTAGACATGCTTTGCGTGAATGCCATCTGTTTAGTTTATTCACCGTTTATGTGAATTATGCAATGCCATCTTGTTTAGCCAGGCATCATATATGTGAATTTTGCAATGCCATCCTGCTTAGCCAGTCATCTTATATGTGAATTATATCAGACCATCTTTTTTTTTGTTACGTATTACATTTGTCAACAATGTTAGTACATTCAACTACTCTTCGTGTGCATCAGCCATTTGACACGGTGATGGAAAATTCTGGAGTGAAAACAAGGTCTTCAGAGCAGACTATGCTATCTGACGAAGCGCATATCTTGTTGGTTACGGATAGCTCCTCAGAGGAGGATTCAGAGACAGATGACCAGT